>NW_027273241.1:0-20971 GCF_040938485.1 Diadema antillarum
GCAATTGAAATAACAATAAGTCAGACAAAAAGCAAACATTATTAATTTGCCCTTTATCAGAAGTGATAAAAAGAGGGCAAATGCATAATCCTTCGATATCGGATGTAGGCCTCTGCTCTTACAATAAAAGACCGTTGAGCTCATTATGGTGGTGGCAAAATGTAACACTGATGAAGTGACATCCTGGGTAGCATTCTTAGTTTTCAAAGCCTTGTAAGCATTTTAGCCCAATCAATGTATTCCATTGTGTCTTTTTATTCATTTGTCAAAGTAAGTAATTATATTAAATCTTAGTTACCATGGTAATGGTGATGGTTATCACGAATTCGTCATTGCAATCAATATGACCATTGCTATATACTATAGGACCCACCTTGATTGTCGTTACTTTGAGCTGAAAATTTAGCTCTTTAAATGCATCATTTATTGGTTACAATTGTTGCATTTCCGTTTCATCAACTTTGCCAGCATCTCTTGGGGGTTTTCCGAGTTCAAGGTAATTGAACGATGTACAATTGAGCCAAAACAAGGCAAAATTTAAAAAGTAGGAAATTCTTCAAATTATTCATCTTACCTGAAAGAGTATAATTCAAGCTTTAATATGAACCCAATTATACTAGGATTTTCCCAGAGGAACAAGTTTTTATTCACCGCTGAAGTTCACCATGTCCAGAGCAGCGAACGTCCGTGAGGAATAGTACTGCACATACACTTGAATACCATTTAACATAGTTTGCAAAGATCTGATTCAGTTCAAAATCCTAAACGAAATATCTTTAGGGACACGTGTACGTGCTTGCAGAATATTAAGCTTGTACTCTTAACCTGTACGTAATGGTAGACAACTGATGATTTAACTAAATTCGTCGTTTCTGTTGAAATATTGCTCTTCCGCTAAATACTTTCTCCACTTTACGCGCATTTTACAGAAACTCAATATTTTGACCTCTTATTTCGCTATCCAATACTTTAATCCTCACTCCCAAATAATAACATACCTTTTTAAGATAAATCTGATCTAGGCAGTCTCTATAAGCCAACAAACATAGCATATTTTGCATCACGGAGGTTCGCATGTAGCTCACGGACGTTCGGAACAAACAAGATGCAGCTCTCTTGAGTTGGAAACGCATTCTACTCACAACAAACAGTAATTTCATGTCGAGAACAAACTCCTCTGCAAAATCCTGAATAGATATTACCAATTCTCAATTATATAAGCTTGTTTATCTTCTCATACTGAGGTATCAAAGAAAACAATTTTTCCATCTCTCGTAAATGAATGTACAAACGTACGTGTAATCTCAGTGACGTAGTCCATCCTTGAGAACGAATATATTTATCAAAATTTCGTTATCATTAAGTAAAGATTCAGGTCCTAAATTTGTTATCTTAAGTCTACAATGCAAAATTTTGCTTATAACGAACATGGTCACAGCTAAAATTATGACAAAGAATTAACATTAAAAGACAACAGAAATGTGCTCCGTTATAGAAATACCAAGTTTAGCTGGGGAGGGCAAACGAACACGTTGGGAAGAAATCCCTCTATGTTAGCTCCCTGTGTTACACACTGTTACCGAGGAGAATTTGTATTATTATATTAGTCAGAAATGATAATAGGTTCGATACTGCGATGTTTCGTCATAACAAGACACAATAAGTCCATATAACTTGGATGAATGTTTGTGACTTCGATGTCATACAATAATTATGGCTTGTTATAACAAACATTTTGTAGCGCGTCATTTCGAAGGCTCGTTATTCATACAGTTTGTCAATACGAAACTTGATAGAGTTCGTATAATTATGAAGCTTTTTTATTCGGTAAATGATAGGAATCTCCGAAGGTTAATCGAAAGGTTTATTAATTGGAACATGAAAAATCATGTTCGCTTATCCAAATGTGGAGAAACAAGTTAACAACTAAAATCCTCCAAATTTCAAAACCTCATAATAACCTTTTTCACCTAAACGAATATCAGGCCCTCTCCACTTTTACAAGAACGGACCTAAAAATAATGATCCTTGATATTTACAGAGGGCGCTATCGTAACAACATGGACGTGCACTGATTTTCAGCTCGAATCTGCTAGACAAAATCCACCCGCATCCTACTTAAATCAACCGAAATTACAGTCAAAAAATGAACAATCGTAAGACTGCTGCTCAGTCGTCAAGCTCCAAGCCGTATTTACTCAGAAATCGATCTACTCTGCAAAAAAACCAACCAGATAACATGGCTGAGCCGACGCCGCATGGATCGCATGGAACGGATGACTCTATGGCCAAGCTACGTTCTGACTTCGACACCTTCGCCGAAAAGGTACTGAGCAAGCTGAACAACGTGTGCTCTGGTATTACGTCCGTTCAACAGGACATAAGGGCCATAAATACTACTTTGGCTGAGCTGCAGCATTCTGCGGAGGATACATCCGCTAGATTGACGGAGATAGAGCAGGTTAAACTACCCAAGGTGGAAAAGGAAGGAAAGGAGGCCGAGGAAAGGCTGAGGGACGCGCTAACTGCGATGGAGCTGCACGATCGGAAGCAAAATCTACTCTTCTACAAGATAGCCCCCACTACTGGAGATAACACCCCGCAGAAGGCAGCAGCTGAAATTCGAGACGCCATAACGAAGTTGGGCTTTTCTCCGGAGAAGGCCGAGGCAATTCCTATGGTCCACGCCCATCGAGTACCGCGTAAGCAGCAGCATCGCGAACCCAACGTGCCATCGACTCCGGACCCGATAATCGTGAGATTTGTATCCATGTTCGACCGTGACGCCATCTTGAAAGCGTACGACGCAACACAGCGGCAGCTTCCTGCTGGCACCACCCTCCCATTTACCATCAGAACGGATCTTCCTCCTCTACTCAAGGCAAAGCGCTACCGTCTTGAAAAGATAGCTTACGAACAACGTAAGCTACACGGCAAGTCAACCCGCATTCGCCTGATTGGCGTTGATCTCCGCCTTGCAGTCCGAAACAAGGGACAACAAGCAGCACCATGGGTCTTGTACAAAGATTGAGTACCTGTATCTGATTCTGTGGTAAGCTTTTATCGGCTACTTTGTGTACTGAAACCGTGGAAACTGTATTAAACATCTCCAATATTTCCTATAAATCCTATTGTATAAGTAACTCAAGTCAATGAGCTACATGTATCGTATTATCGAGATTTATTACTGCCACTGCTTTTCTTCTCTTACAAATTACTTCATAAAGCAGAAACGCTTATTTTCTCAGGTTGTTACAAAGAAATAGATGTTAATTTGTGCGGGTTGGTTTTTGTCTACCAGAAAAGATAGCTATAAACCTAGCAAGTTCAACATCACTTCTTTGCATACGGTATATAGATGTTTGGACACATTCATTGTGGATTTAATATCTGTACTGCTGTAGATGATTATGTATACTGATTTTATGTCTATGTCTATGTTGTTGGTACTTTTCTGTTCCCATGGCTGCAAAAACATACGTCTATTCTCATTAGTACTCGAACACCAAGAAATTCAACCTTATCTTTTCATAACATGTTTGATGGGGTAACATCTCAAGCTTCTCATGAAGCTTTTCAGTTTCCTTTTAGTCAACTTGACGATATCAGTTTTCTCAATGAATTTCAAAGTCACATAGTAGATCCAGATCGACTGTCGAACCTACAGTTCAATCCCTTTTCTGTATCTGATGGCTTGTTTGGGACCGATGACCTAGATCCGGATAGGAATTTTGTTCTTAGTAATTTTGAAAATTCTAGTCGTTACTATGAACTAGAAAACTTTGCCAGTCGATTTAGTCCTTTAAAAAATGATACCTTTTCTTGTATACATTTTAACTCTAGAAGTCTTCCAAAACATCTAGAGTCTATTACAGACATATTACATTCACTTGAATTTCCATTTGATGTTATCGGGTTTTCTGAAACATGGCTGAAAGACACAAGTCCGTCTGTAAACATACCAGGTTATACCATATTATGTAATAACAGAAGTAATAGAACAGGTGGAGGTGTCGCACTTTATATGAAAAATGCACTATCTTATAACGAGAGATCCGATCTGCTGCTCCCAAGTAATTTGTGTTGTGATTCATTATTCATTGAAATCAACTCTCCACAAGAAAGGAATATAATAGTCGGCACCGTTTATAAACCTCCGAATGTAAATATCACACGATTTAATGAGGCTTTTTCTACATTGATATGTGATCTTGTCAGAGAAAATAAAAAAAATTATATAATGGGTGATTTGAATATTGATCTTCTGAAATTTAATACACACTCAAACATTCAAGATTTTATGCATTCTCTGTCAAGTAATTGTTGTCTACCTCTGATATCTAGGCCAACACGCATTACTAGAACTTCTGCAAGTTTACTTGACAATATTTTCACCAATCAATTTGATTTACCTATTGAGAGTGGTATTCTATACTCTGATACAACTGATCATTTACCAGTTTTTCAGATAACATCTCTCAAATGCAAATCTAACAAAAGTAGTGAAGATTTGTATTCTAGATGTATTACAAAAGACAGAATAATTTCATTCAGAAATGCTCTACAGGATGCGTGTTGGGATGATATTAAAGAAACTGATGATATTAATATAGCTTATAATATGTTTGAATTAAGATTACGTGGTTTATATGATGTATATTTCCCTCTTCAACGTATATCCTCTAAAAAGAGACGACTGAAGCCATGGATGACTGATAGCTTATTGAAATTCGTACGATATAAAAATAAATTATATAAGTTTTTTTTTTACATAAAGGTACGCTTGGTAGCGAGATTAAGTATAAAAGTGTTCGTAATAAATTGAATTTTTTATTACGAGAGGTTAAGAAGAAGTGTTTTGTTAATAAATGTATCCAGTATAAATCTGATATTAAAAATACATGGAATGTTATTAATTCATTGTTACCATTTAAACAGGGCAGAGATGGGGATATTAAATTGAAAAATAATGGACAGATTATTGACAGCTGTGAAGGTGTAGCTGAGAGTTTCAACTCTTTTTTTGCTGGCATCGGGCCAAACCTTGAAAGATTATTACCTGAAAATCATGGGAACTTCCAACAATATCTTCGCACACCTGTACATGCAACAGTGTTTTTATATCCAGTAACTGAAAATGAAATTTGTGATATTGCAAAATCGTTTCAGAATGGTAAATCATCTGGTGTTGATGATTTTAAACCTGGTGTTGTTAAAAATGTTATATCATTTCTAAGTGAACCACTTTGTCATATTTTTAATATGTCTTTGAGTAAAGGTGTTTTTCCCTGACAAATTAAAGATTGGGAAAATAACCCCTGTATTTAAAAGTGGAGATAAAGCTGAAGTAAGTAATTACAGACCTATAACTGTCCTCTCGTGTTTTAATAAAATACTTGAAAAAATTATATTTACACGGGCTATGAAATTTATTGATAAAAATAAAATATTAAGTAATAGTCAATATGGTTTTCGACAAAATTTCTCTACATCTTTAGCCTTAATTGATTTAACAAATAAGATTGTTGATGCCTTTGAACATGATATGTACACGTTGGGAGTGTTCATTGACTTGTCAAAGGCTTTCGATACTCTCAACCATGATATTCTGCTTTTTAAGTTACATCATTATGGTTTTCGAGGTACTGCCCATAGCTGGTTTTCCAGTTATCTTAAAGATCGTTATCAGTATACTAAATATAATTCTGTTGTTTCACAACTCAGTAAAGTTCAATGTGGTGTTCCTCAGGGTTCACTCCTTGGCCCACTTCTTTTTATATTATATATAAATGATATAGATACTGTTTCTGATAAGCTCTCTTTTATATTATACGCTGACGATACAAATATTTTTTCATGTGGTAAAAACCTGGATATTCTGTGCAATGAAGTCAATAGCGAACTTCAAAACGTATGTGATTGGTTTCAAGCTAACAGGTTATCTTTGAATAGTAAAAAATGTAACTATATTCTTTTTAATAATAGGAAAAAGGTTGATGTTAGAAATGTTAATATTTACCTAAATAATGATGCAATCCCTAAAGTAGATAAAACAAAGTTCTTGGGTGTGTTTATAGACTCCAAGTTATCCTGGAAATTTCATATTGCAGAAGTTGAACGAAAAGTGTCTAAAAATACTGGTATTATTCGAAAATTTGCGTATTTTCTGCCTGTTAATATACAACGTATGCTTTATTGTACACTTATCTTACCTTACCTAACGTATTGTAATATTGTCTGGGGAAATACGTTTGAATCAAGTCTGAAGCGATTACAGGTTTATCAAAATCATATCATTAGATATTTATGTAATGTACGAAATATAGGTCCTGGTGGTGTTCGAACTGATACATTGTTTAACGAGTTAAAGTTACTGCGTTTAAAAGATATCAATACACTCCAATTGGGTTTATTTATGTATAAGTGTGCAAATAATCTTTTTCCTGATCATCTATGTCGCTTATTTGAAGTAAACTCGGAATACCTTAAGTATGAAACCAGATCAGCTTCACTAATTCACATTCCAAAGCATAAAAAAGTCTCATTTCAACACACAGTGCGTTTTTCTGGTCCCAAGGTCTGGAATAATCTCCCAGCTCATTTAAAATCTGTACCTTCTTTTAGTGTATTTAAATGCCACTATAAATCGTCTTTCTTTCTGGAATGACGGAGTTCTTGCTGTTGCGGTCAAGTCTGTTCTCTCGGGGCCTGGCAGTGCCTGGTGTTGAGTCATTTTAGTAACCCGTGCATTATCATCAGGCGAATCCACTTTACACACACCAGTTGTTATTGTGTTGAACAGGCCTCGTGTGGGCATTTAGGTTGCTAGGAACAACTTTTGTTCAAATGATATATGCACAAGATTTAAATATATCAGCAAAGAGGTTTATTTATGATTCAGTAGGTACTGTAAGAGTGCATCTCAGTCATTGTCTTGTTACATCGGTGCAGATGTTTCGCATTACTTGAAGTTACATTGTATAAATATTCAATGTTTAACTCTGATATATGTAACTTCTGCTACTGGCCATAGGTTGTCACATATTTTCATAACTGTCGCCTCTCTGGTAGACTGCAATATCTCTCTTTGAGGAATATCTCATTCCTAACAGTGCCATGTCCATTTACGATCTAGTTGGAACCAGTGCATTTCATCCATTGTCTTGTTTACATTTGTGCAGAGGTTTCATATTATTGGTAGTAATTAAATATGCAAAGGATAATTCAGATGCAGTAAACCTCGGATAAGTCGACGTTGAGTGAGTTGAAAATCACTTAATTCGAAGTTAAATAAAAAGTTCTGATTTTTTTTTCTTTATGTACTTTCTCTAAGAAATATATGCATAAACTGAAGTGTGAGAGTCGAATTTCGGCTGTGTCGAAGTTAAACAGTCGGTCCCTTTTGTAAAAAAAAAAAACAAACAAACAAACACTTTATTTACATTACTTGAGCCGAAGAAGATTTTTTTGTCTGGCATTCTCATTACATTAGAGGAGTGCCGTACTGCTCTGCATGCATGCCGAACACATACACACAGTATATTGATCCATACTTTGTCCATTTACACAGCACATCTATACTTTATCCATGTATGTCAAGCCAGAACTCCTTGTTCAAGTCAATCGCTGTTTCATTACTTAGTATTTTTAGTGACAGGCCAAAAGGGCGGAGCTTATTTGTGCGTGACTGCAATGAAGTGGGATGGGCCTGGGATCACTTGTCTCGGGGTTGGCGGAGATATGGGGGCACGAGGCTGGGAGGGTGTCCGCCAGTGGTGGCTACCTGTGTTGCTCTGTAGACATAACACATGTACACACACACACACACACACACACACACACACACACACACACACACACACACACACACACACACACAGGTCAAGTGGGCGGAGCTTGCTTGTTTGTGCATGACCGGCTGGCTGTATAGTTTGGGTACCGGGAGTCTCGGAGAGTGTTTTGTTTCAGGGTCGGCAGGGATGAAAGCACACAGCTGAGAGAATGTCTGCCAGCAGTGGCTATCTATGTTGCACTATAGACACAGCACATGTATGCACACACTCACACACACACACACACATGCATGCATGCAAATATACTATACATGTACATAAACTGTGAGTCAAAAAAAAAAATCGACTCTCGCGAAAGTCGCATTTTCTTTTTTCTTTTTCAGTCCCTAGAGCTTCGGCTCGTGCGAGGTTTGCTGTACCCAGGTATATGCATCATTTGCCATAGCCTGTAGCTTGTCACTACAATTGTATTTTCATACTCATTGTTGCCTCTCTGTACTACTCCCTTTGAGGAATATTTCATTTTGATGTTGTCATGGGAACTATTATCATGTTTTCGTTGTTTGTTTGTTTTTTGTGTTTGTGTTTGTGATGTAATGTATTTTTTGTAAGGCAGCTCACCACAAGCTTTGCTTTTTTGAGGTTCTGCCTTCCTGTACAATAATTTCATGCGTGTGATTTCCTACATGAAAAAAAGATGGAAAATAAATGTTATACAAACTTGAACTTGAACTTGAACTTGACATTTATTTTTCGGACTAACAAACTGTCGGAATAAGAAATTTTTTAATAACAAACCTCCTTAATTAACTAAAAACTTTTTTTTTTTCATTTTCGGAATAACAAACCTTTGGACATCGGAGGAACGAATCTTAGGAAGAGCGAACGTATCAAAGTGCAACCTTAAACCTATTCTTAATCATTACTTTGTTTAAAATGTGTTTTCAAAGTAAGCACAAAAGCACAAACAAATTGACGATCACTCTGTCTCTTAAATGTAAAATGAAAAAAAAAATCTTGGAAAAATTACAAATGAATATTGCTTTTCATTGATGAGTATAAAACAGCACCATGTGATGATAAGCGGAGGATTTGTGTGTTTTCATCAGACAATAATTGTATACTGCATGATTTTTGTTCGCTTGTTCGATGAATAAAAAACATAAACAAACAAACAAACAAAAACTTCTCCAGAGGAATTTGGTATAACGGGAGTGCACTGGCAATTCTTTTCTCTGTGTGTTGGAGCTCGATCCCTTCTCTGTTTCTCAGTCATTTTCATTCAACTGCTTCCACGTCCTTTAGAAACTTTTCCGTTTCTTATTCAACACACATGCTCATTACAGACTTCTTCCGTCATTATCCTGAATGTGATTGCGTAGCACTTTTCGGATTTGTTTTGGTTTGTTTTGTTTTGTTTTTGTTTTCTGTTTGGTCGCAGCATGTTCAGGCTATTGAGGGAATGAGATAAAAATCGTCATGAAGAGAAAAATAAGAATGAATTAAGGCATTTAATATCATGACAATTACAGCGAACGCCCGTTATGGAGACCAAAACTGGATGTGTTCTGTTTGAGACGGCAGCTACCATACTCAAAAGATAAACACTTAGAGCACCTGTCACTAAAAAGTGGCACTGATCCTCTTTCTCCTACTATGTAATCCACTGACTTATTCAACCGACGAACATCCGTGAAAAAAAGCGTTTTCCGTTTGTTATTACAGGTAAATTGAGTGCTGAACGCTATTCACTTTCGGGTATGAGCGGCTCGGTGATTTGGTAATATTTTCAACTAACATTAATCTTATGTGCAGTGATATATTTGTAATTGTCAGAAATTTCCTTTCTCGGACAGAACGTCCGTGAGCGAAACTTTCAGAACCTGTAACAGTACAAATTGTCTCCAGAACCTCATTAGAATGAAATTTAAACGCACAGAAATTAAAGATTACGCATAATTCCATTTTCCTATAACTTTGTTTTAAGTGTTTAGCTGTTTTTTGTATAATTAGAGAAAAAACAAGCGTAAAATTGTGAGTAAATTTTCAACTGCTTGTTCATCATGATCACATATCGCCTTCAAAATTCTGAAACTACTGCTCTAAACTCATTTCCTACTTTGTAAAACTTTATTTGTCGCTATTCGAGCCAAAAGTTTTAAAGAATACAGGACACTTTCGGGACAAGTTATCCCTATCGGAGGGATTGCATACGTCACGGACGTTCTCTGGAATTATCACGGACGTTCGTTCTACTACTAGGGTCATGTTCCAGGACGGATAACTAATCGGCAGAGTACCTAGCCTTCCTAACTCTTTCAAAAATTTGAAAATGTATTGTCAATGCAAATTATAAGAAATTTGACATCCTTACAACATATGTATTGCTCAAAGGGGGATCAGGAGGTGAATTTTCAGAGAAAATATTAATTATTTGCTTGGTTTTTGGTGAATTGCATGGTCCAAAAACTGCGGACGAACCTCAGTCCGCTCCAAAAATGGCATGCCGCTCCTCGGCTAGAGAGCCAAAGGTAAAATGCACCTTCGCCATCAAAGCAAGATGGTGTCCCACTCGAAAACGTTTTAATCATCACGGACGTTCTTTTTTTCTTGGAGGTTCGTCTAAAAATATAATTTCTGTTCCTATTTGACAAAGGATGGACAGAAACTCAAATCAAACATATGTGACCGTGCACCTCAAAACGAACATAAAGTCGCACACACTGATTTTGCTTGAGGACTGAAAATAAGTGAAATGGGTCAACCTAGCCGAATTTGACTTTTTCATATTTTCTGATAGAGCGGGTCTTCTTTTACATTATGCTAAAATTTAGTATCATAAAACGGGCAGGAAAGTGTGTGTTTTTAGCAGTTTATCTCGAACATTTTTGGTAGAATAGTGTGATTAGGTGTGTCTTTAGAAGCCCTTTTTCATTTCTGAAAAACCTTGTCCACACTCTTCACTTTCAACTCTAATAACTTTTGAAAGGATAGTGCTACTGCTTTGAAAGTTAGCATTCATTATGGACAGAATATGTTAATGAGGCATGCTTAATTTCAATTTAATCTGATAATCCCTTCTTTATCATTACTCTGGTGGTTTACTTCCTATTTTTTGTCCCATTCATCGCACAGCCAGCAATATGGTAAAGATTAAGCGCTTGAATAGACACTGTACTTCAGAGCCTTTATTCTCAGTTCACACTTTTCCTGAGTTTGTGCTTTCTTTCCAATATTTAGATAGGTTAGGAGAGTCCATTTGATTTGAGTTATACATCATTTTAATGCTTAAAGTCTGCTCTTTCAGAATATGGTCTTAACTAAAAATTCATGTCTGGCGACCTTTTGTTTGTTTTGAGGTGCAGGGTCACATATTATCGTGTTGCTAGATCTTAGTTGATTACGACTCAGAACAATATCGCCAATAACGTTTCATGGGCTACGATCTTTATTAAAAAATAGCGGAGGCACGTCCGTGACGAAAACTGAGTATAATTTTGCATAAAAAAATATTACGTCCCATGTACAGCCAGCAGACGTACAATTTTTGCAGGATATGTTCATTAGGTGGAACACCAAATTTTCGTATACGTTACAGTTGGGACAACAAAGTAGAATTTGCAGCAGCGATAGAAATAAAAGAATCACGGACGTTCGTCTGTTTAGGACTTTGATATTTCAATTGTTCTCTGTGATTTTATACGTGCTCATAAAGTTCTTATAATTTTGTGGTACATACCCATGATATGTCAGATCCAGAACATGGTCAGATATTAGATGCCACGTACCATTAAAAATGTACATCATTAGTTTGAAAAACAAAAATTATTGTCAAAATAGCGTTTTTACCGTATTTTTACGCTTTAAGTCCATGTCAAATGAAAAATATCAGGCAAAAGTCAACCAAACCATACATTTCCTGAAAGGAAATTTACCAATCTTCGAGATGACATGAAAAAATCTAGTTTCTTAGATCATCCTGGCGTGTTCTAAGGGAAAGAATGTCATAAGGTACGAAAATTGGCAATTGTACATCGTTCAAAATTCTCACCCATATATATCGTCATTAATACTCTCATTACCGCTTTCTCACAGCTGAAATAACGAACCAAACATCTATATTAGTCCTAATAAGAATTAAAGCACAACAGCACAAAAAACCCAAACAGTGAAACACATCACCTTTCCTTATAAAGTGACAAACGCTAAAACAGTGAAAACAACCTCCCTGGGCAATTTATGGCTTAGCATTAAATGCAATTCAGAAAATGGTCAGAAAGACATAAAAATGGATGGCCTTCCTATCCCTTCTCTGAATGACAAATTCTAGAAGTGTTTTACAATTTTGAAATTCGAAATTGCAAATGTTTGATATATTTGTGTGTGTTTGTGTGTGTGTTCACGAAGAATAATACTACGTGCACCATATTTACGATTGCCCTAAGGATGTTCTTTTTTTTCATTAAAACTGAATCTTTTGCCGTGATCAATCACACCCACACACACACACACACACACACACAAAAAAGGACAAATGAAACGTAAAACCTTTCAACAATGAAAGCTGCTTTACATCACTGGACAAGGCGATTGTAGCTATTGTAGTGACCAGAAAGGCGGAAAGAGGAGAAAGAAAAGAGAACCAAGACACAAGACCCCCCCCCCAAAAAAAAAAAATAATAAGATAAAATAAAATAAAATAAAAAGACCCCATACATAAGACTGTCCTGACTACACTGAGTGAACGTGACGTGTTTTTTTTTTTTCAATTTATGTCAAAGCAAAAACAAACTTACCGATTCGAGCTGAGGTAGCGCTCAAAAAGGAGAGGGTGATAACGACCAAGACGCAGAGGTGAGTCATGTTTGTCTTTGGTTGGACGAGACAGACACAAGCCGGCGAAAGGAGGACTCGCTCGCAAAGAACCCGGACGATCTGGCCTCTCAAAACTCCCACTTCGAAGGGAATATGTGCTGCAGCTCCGAGTCAACCGCTGGACTTACTCTTGATAACACAGACACGCAGACGACGCACCAAGTACAACGCCAGCCACCGTATTGGTCATTCCTCTGTTGACGAAATCTTGCTAGGCACACACATCGCACGTCGTCTATAGTTGGCAGCCTTTATAACAATTTTTTCAAGGATGTAGCCAATCAGTAAGCGTTGAAATGAGTCGCATGTGCGCTCTTTTTTTTCTTACTAACATGAACGGGCGTGCAAGAAGTGTGCAAGGAAAAAAACAAAGCATAACTGCACACTCACGAGTACTTCAGCAGTGCGCTCCCAGTCAGTTGTTACAAGTGCGCATAGTAAAGCGCATAGCTCTCAATCACTGATTTCTTTAAACAACTTTTATAGTTCGTGAATAGCCGTAATGTGAGTCGACTGTTTGGAACAAAACGTCTGCGGACATCTTGGCTTTTGACATGATTTGAGGAAGTTTAACATGTAGCTGACTGATGTTAACCCATATAGTGGGGCAAGATATGTGAAAAATTTGCTCACATCCGGCGGAAATTGTGAAATTTTGCATAGAGGGTATTTTGGGCGCTGATTTCAAAAATTGCCGGATCCAAGAGATCTGACTACTGGGTCGGCCGCCATTTTGAATTCTCAATATGGCCGAAACGACGAAATCCCTATATCTTGTACCTGATGTACACTGATAATTTGCTACAGAAGGGTATTTCTACATTCTCAATTCAATAATGGATTGATATTAGAAGTCTATCAAACCTCATGACCGCCATTTTGATATCCAAGATGGCCGCCAAGACGAAACGTTGAAAAAGCCCTATTTTGAGTTCTAAATGACAAACGGAGCTCAAATTTGGTGCTCCAAGGTATGTGAACATATAAAAGTAAATAAAAGATAAATTTGTCATGCCAGACAAGCTGCATGGCCGCCATTTTGAATTCCAATATGGCCGCCCAGACAAAGTACAGTTGATAATCCCTATCTTGAATTGTAAATGACGAGGCGTTGGCATTAGCACACAAAAGTGTATTAACATGTTGGATTCAATAATGGATGAATTCAAAATGTTCGGCAAGCTGCATGGCCGCCATCTTGAATATCAATATGGCCGCCCAGACGAAAATGTTGAAGTTCCCTATCTTGAATTCTTAATGGCAAATAGAGGTAAATTTTGTTGCCCAGATTTCTTTAGAACGTGCCGATTTGAATAATTGGTCAATCGAAATGTGTCTGACCACCTACATGGCCGGCATTTGAATTCCATTATGGCCGCCCAAGCAAACATCGGGACTTAATTAGATCCCGCATGCACGGGGTGCAAAAAAAAAAAAGTGCAGCAAAAAGCCGTCATTCACGTTCACTGACGTCATAATGTAGGCCTACATACTCCAGCAGTGCGCACCCAATGAAATTACAAATGCGCGCTTAATCACTTACAAATGCGCGCTCAATCACTTATTCATTGTAAACAATGTCCAAGTCTTGTGTACCGTATTTGGAATACATTCCTACGGACATCGTGGTCATCGTGGGAACTCGCCTACGTCATGTAGTTGACTGATATTACCAAATAAAGGTAAATGAGATTTGTTCACTAAACCGTATTATATAAAGAAAATAATACTTAGGTTTAAGGTCGTGACGTTTTCAGTCAGATGCAGCTTGTTCTTATAGGGGTAAAAATGTCCTGGAACATGCAGTCGTTTGTGCCTTGTGCATGTTGCACCATATAAAATACCCCTGTACGTGATGCATCTCTACTGACACATTTGCATTTCTGCATTATTTGTTTGATATCAGAATGAATTGAGAATGATCATGATAAAGACAAACTTTGTCTCTAAAAGGTTGACATAAGGTCAGTTACTGGCAGTTTGCACGCTGCAAAATTTCGAAGTTTTTGATAGAATATGTTAGCTATATTTGTATTTTGTATTTTTATTTGTTAGCTGCTTCATGAAGTTTGTAAATGTATAACTATGAAATGCTTTGATTTTCTTATCATCAAAATAGTCTTGCGACATTCATTCCTCTTGACGCTGTTACATATTCTACATGTATGTTCTTGTCCATCTATACTTATATAAACACATGATTTTCAGTACGTCTTCTAGACGTAGGGTATATTTGATGTACCAGTAAGCACGTTGAAATATTCCGCAAGACTTGTTATTCTGTAAAAGGCACTGAGAAGATAAAGACCGTAACAGAAACAGAATCTAGCATTACTGTTGTCATTCCAATAATTTCTTTATTTCACATTCTTTCTCTTCATTATCAATTACTGGACTCGAAGAAGACATCGTCAACAATGGCAAGTCCTATAGACTGGAACATTTGCGCTCTTTGTCAGGAACGTTCCGAGACTGAACCACTAAGAGATGCAAGTAGAGCGAGCAATCAGTCAAGTAATGATGTCTATGAGACTCTAGCTCGAAACCTCAAGACATTGAATCATTTAGATGCCTTGCCTGGCGGGATAAACATCTGCAGACTAAATGACGGTTGTGGTATTGCAGAAACCCTAGCTGCGCATGCTGCCAAATTAGTAGAGCAGATAAGCCGAAAAATTGTGCAAAATTTGACTAAAGCATGAAACTTTCACCAGTGTTAGTACATGTTTTAAGATTCATTTTAAGATCGGGAGGTAAGTCTGAATTGACCTCTGATTACCTCCAAAGGTCAATGACCTCAAAATTTGATAAACATTGATATTTTGCGTCATTGATTAATGTTAAATATGGTAATGATGTACTAAAGACTCATTTTTCTTACAGTGGAATTGTCTTCATGTTCCATAGAACCCTGACAGGTTTACTTTTGACCTCTGATGACCTGCAGAGTTAAATGACCTCAAAATATCAGAATATTGATATTTTGTCATTGATTAATGATAAACACGGCAATGATGTACTAAAACCTTTTTTTAACAGTGGAATTGCCTCAATGTTCCGCAGATCCTTGACAGGTTTTTAGCTTTGACCTCTAATGACTCCAGAGGTCAATCACCTCAAATTACCAGAGTTTTGATATTTGGTGCAATTGGTTGATGATAAACATGATAACGATGTCCTAAACATTCATTTGTGTTACAACTGAATCGTTTTCCTATTCCTCAGATCAAGGGAAATTATTTACACGTCTCTGCCTTTGACCGCTGAGGACTGTGACAGGTCAATGACCTCAAAATATCAAAATATTGATATTTGATGTATGTTCAATGGTTAACTGTATACCTGGTGTGCTATTATGCATTATGCTATTAGCATTTATGCTACAAGAAGTGTCTTCTCATCCCACAGAACATTGGCCATTACGGTACCCTATGTATATCCAACTTTGACCTCCAAGGACAATGTGAGGTCAGACTTTTAGAATATCAAAATTTGTGTAGGACTGCAAATATTGATGTTTGGCTTCATTGGTTTAATCCTGAATGTTTAATCATGTACAAATCACGCCTTGACGTTATAATCAAAGTATATGTATGCATATTCCACAGAGCATTGGTTCATAGTAACAGGTCTCAGGAATGTGAGCGGTCAATTACTTCAGAAATGAAGCTTACGTGTCTTCATCAGTGATGGCAGTGACCTCAAATATAATATTTATGTTAGGGTTAGTTATGCAGACTAGCTTGCATGAAATTATGTGCAACATTATCCAATTTGCACTGGACAAAATTTGTACGCTTAAACATGGAAGGTGGGGAGAGGAGTACCATATTTTGGGTTGATGCTTAATGGTTTGTAAAAAGGCATATGGCAAACTAAGTCCCTTGAACTGGATGAAAGGATGACAGATGCTAACTAGAAAACAACAGGCCCACCTCATCAGGTGTACGTCACAAGCCAAACAACCCGAGTCGTACAGCACATGAGTTACGCAGCCCACGAGTCATACATCCCGTGACCTAAACACTAGACGAACAAGGTCAATGAGCTCGACATCAAATATAATAGGCCCAAAAGCTGAGCGGTCCGCGAACTCGACACTCGACGAAAACAAGGCCCACGAGATTAATATATGTATTACATCAGAAAGCTTTATCTATTCAGTGTAGGTCTTGTGGACCTCCCCCTCCCCCCATGTGTCGGACCCTTATGGGCCTGGTTTGCCTATACTATAAGCAGGGCTCGACACTAACGGTGACCCGGTGGCCCGGGGCCACTAAAAACGCACATCGGGCCACCAAAATTTCAGAAATGAAGATTTTGGTGGCCTGATCGGGCCACCAAAAAATGTCGGATGTTTGCCTTTGGGCCACCAAAAATAAAAGTTAGTGTGGAGCCCTGCTATAAGTGTCAAGCTCATGGGCAATGCTACCTAGTTTCGAGCTGGCGGGCCTGTGTCGGTCAGTGTCAAGCTCGTGGGCTTCATGGTTCCGATGAATAACTCATGGTCCTGGAGCATATAAGTGACGTCATGGACCATTTGGAAAGCGACATACTGTGAGGCATAACATGCATTCCACATGAAGCAACCCTGTGTCTTGCAACTTGCTATTGTCATCCAATTGAGTTTGGGTCATTACGTCAGGCAATTTTGGGCCTTTTTTTAATGACCTCTTTAGGTACCCTCAATTCAAAATAGGAGTGGAACTAGTATTTACTCTAATTGTCTTCTTTATGCTCGATACTCCTTAACACTTGGGCCTGGCCAAGAGTTGTGCCCCCATGCCCAAATATTGGTTGTTTCCAATATGCCGCCATCCGGTTTGCATCCAATGTGTGAATCAGGGTACGCTGACAGCGGGTAATATCACCTGCATGATCCGGTTAAGACTCTCTGCCAGCAAGTGATGATTCAGTGTAACCTGCTGAAATTGGTCTAGATCTATACCCTTGATCTCTTTCAAGACAGGGCAGCATCTGCGTCTTCAGTGAAGCACGCGATCGGCACACAGGATCTCCTCCACGACTTAACTGGATAGACATCCTGAGGTCAGCCCAGCGTTCTTATAGGTGCACAGCCACTGAATGCGATCAGTCATCAGAGTCTTGCAGTGGCAATATCTAAACAGTTTGGGTGAAGGCAACCTTGTCTCTATGATGAGTGCATTGCACATAGAGTACAGGATGCACGAGATGATATAAGAAAGCTTCTTTTTGATTCGCGGGATAGGCTACAATCCTTTCTCAGGTAGAGGTTCTGAATTATCGGGTCGTGCTCAGTCTGCACACAGTGAGCTGAACACCATATCAAGTATGTGTGTATAATGATTGTGTGTAATGATATGGGAAAAATGCATGGAAAATCAAAATACATGTTTATGTATTTTACGTGGAATCAGTTCCTGTCTGTTGTCTTGGCAGAAATGCACCAATCTTGCGATGCTGTTGTTTATTATTTTCCCTCTCCATCACGGGTACATATGGAACGTGTTGATCAAAGTTTGTGTGATGTCGGAAAATGCGAGGCTGTATTGCACGTGGCCTTCAATTTGTTTTTCACATTATATTGGCATGTGTAACAGACTGCAACTCACCAAGATGCCTCTTGAAATGTTTTGAAAAAAATTCTGCCTGATTTCACATGAGCGGATGATTATCAGTTGTCTTTCTGCTATCATCTTGTGTGAAACAAAGTATTGTTTCTATTCAAAAGATAGCGTGCCAATTAATCTGCACTTATTGTTGGTGCTCTATAGGCCCTATAAGACAATCAAACCCACCTTCAGCCTAGACATTCGTAGGCGTTGTGGTGTAGAGGGGGATCTGAACATCTCTCATGAAGCGAGACTTCTCTTTTCTTTTCTTTTCCCCACTAACAATGTGAAACAAAGATATCCGTAGGCGTTGTGGTATGTAGACGTGGTAGAGCGAGACTTCTCTTTTCTTTTGTTTTCTTTTCCCCACTAACAAAGTATACGTTTAGCAGGAAACATAGAAGCATTCGCACATACTGTTTACATTTCCCATCACATGCTTTTAAATCGGAAATTTCATGTAATTTACACATCTTGCCTGGAAAAGAATTACCAAGAACTTTTCAACACAACACATGTTCAAAAGAAACCATTTGGTTCATATATAATTTACTCTACGGAGTGATTCATAGGGGCCTACTTATCACCGTCCACGTACTCGAACAGTTTTCGCTAAAGATACAAGTATGTTTACAAGACTGCAAACATTAGAATTATTTGCCCCTTAACAAATCAGACTACATCTCTTGAAATGTCTTCAAACGTAAATTAAAGTAATTCTTCTTAAATGATTACTCTCTTATCTATCTATATATATATATATATATATATATATATATACATATAATACACATACTGTCCTACTTTAGTGGGGGGGGGGGTTCCACAAATTGCTCAAATCCGATTTAGTGATATTTTCCTGGAAAAAAAAATATGGCTTAGAAATCAATCCTGCGAGATATGTCATTGGAATCGCCAGCGCAATATTATTTTGTTAATTTATAAGAAATAAATCGCATTTGTCACTTGCTGCCTTTTGCCAGGGTGGGGCGGTACAGGTTTGACAGATCTGCGAGAGCATTATACAGTGCAATTAATATTTCTTCACCGGGGACATGGTGATGTGCACTTTACAATTTCATGTTCAATTTTCCCAAAGAGTACACCTTAGGTGGGGCGGCGGAATTGTGTGTGTGTGTGTGTGTGTGTGTGTGTGTGTGTGTGTTTTAAGTGTGGGGGTGGGGTAGGGCTCCGGGGCAGCGTTTTTGGCAAGGGTCAATGGTCGATTTTTTAATTATGCTTTTTCCGTTTTCAGTATGCACCAGACCAGATTAATAAATAGGACCATCCAATGCTCTCTATAGAACATCATCATGTTTACCATTAATCATGATGTCAAACATCAATATTCTGATAATTTGAGGTCATTTAACTGTCGAGGTCATCAGAGGTCAAAGGTGGAACTGCATGTGCTCTTTGGAATATATGAAGACAACGTCATTATTGTGTAAGTTCCCTAAAACTCCTTACTACTTTCTCCAAGCCGGCGACCAATTATTGTACAGAGGCGGATAGATATTGGATTGGTCTGTCACCTTCTCTCTGTACTGGTCGGGGGTTAAATACTCACATAGACACCAATCATCACCAAAATTCCAAAAGTAGAAGAAACTAAATATTGTTCCACAACACCAAATGCAAAATGCGTTAGAATGATAAAATTTACATGGATAACACCAATGCTACTAACGGCATATTTACTCCAACGACCTGCCTTCCTGTAGGTCTGAAACAAAAAAACTTCTTCACAAACAAGTTTCTTTCCTCTCAACTTAGTTCAGCATTCCACTCATCACTTAGGAACGTCTTTACGGCTTTTGAGACCATTTCATATACCGTCTTATTCTATGGGAAATGGAGGGATTTAGTAGGGAGAAATGATGCTAGTAGGTGTGGTCACTTATCTCGACATCGGTACGGTCGACGAATGAGGTCCTCGTCTGCATGTCATTGTCGATCTCGTCAGTGTGGCTGGGCCGTCCGTTGAGTGGTATGTTGTCGCGCTCTCATTAGACTCTTCGTCACCATCACTGTCCACTTTGTATCAGTCTGACAGGGCGCTTTACCATCTCCGATGACACCAGTTGACTATTTGGAGTTTGTAATTGCACTCCAAATTGGCGTAAACCAAAGTTTTGTCTTATCGTGACGCACAGTTTCTCCTCATGTACTGCTGCTCGCGGATTCAGTTACGACAGTCAGATCCTCATCACATTCACAGCGTCGATAAAGATTAGTTGATTGACTTGGAGAGGGCATGATGTACCAAGGAAGGGGAACTCCTGTCTTTATCTCTGTGGTCTCCAACTATTCTCAAAGTTCCTCAAAGTTCCAAAATGCTCTGCAGCCTTTGCTTCACTATATAGTGTGAAGCCACTCCCATTGTGCTTGCCACTATAACTGATTTCTCGGCTCAGACATGTTTTTTTATAACTAATTTACTAACAAACTTCCTTTCTCTAAAGCATGTCATTGGCTCAATCTTATATTGGGGCGTGGTGTTCACTAGAAATTAATTTCTTATTGGTCAAAATGTTCAATTTGCTCCTCCTATTCGTTTCTGTGAGAATTCAATTTTGTAATGATTCATCTCAATTTCTGATTAATTCGCCCACTGTCTGTTAGTTTCTTTATTCACTTCTTCTCTGTAACCACTGGTACAGACTTTATTGTTTCTTGTATATCAAAATGACAAACCAAATGGATATT
>NW_027273242.1:0-24065 GCF_040938485.1 Diadema antillarum
GTACAATTTAGGCCCCATTAGGACCCCTCCTCACCCCCCCCCCCCCCCCACCCCCCCCCCGGGTCCCAAGGGGGGGCACCCCTGATTCTGCCATGAACAAACTTGAAACTACAGTCATCAATGTGCTAACTCATAGTATTAACCTAGCTCTATCACTTCTGGTTCTAGAGAAGAAGATTTTTGCGGATTCCTTAATTTGGGGGGGGGGGGGGTTTGGGCCCCCTGGGGGCCCCCTGGGTGGTCATGGTGCCCATTTTAACAAATTGAGTTCCTAACCCCCTAGGGATGCTACCCTGCCAAGTTTGGTGAAAATGGGTCATGGAGTTCTCAAGAAGAAGATGAAAATGTACAATTTAGGCCCCATTAGAACCCTTCCCCACCCCCCCCTCCCACCCTCCCCTGGGTCCCAAGGGGGGCAACCCCTGATTCTGCCATTGAACAAACTTGAAACTACAGTCATCAATGTACTAACTCATAGTATTAACTTAGCTCTATCACTTCTGGTTCTAGAGAAGAAGATCTTTTACAGATTCCTAATTTTGGGGGTTTTGGGCCCCCTGGGGGCCCCCTGGGTGGGGCATGGTGCCCATTTTAACAAATTGAGTTCCTAACCCCCTAGGGATGCTACCTGCCAAGTTGGTGAAAATGGGTCATGGGGTTCTCAGAAGAAGATAAAAATGTACAATTTAGGCCCCATTAGGACCCCTCCTCACCCCCCCCCCCCCCCGGGTCCCAAGGGGGGCACCCCTGATTCTGCCATGAACAAACTTGAAACTACAGTCATCAATGTGCTAACTCATAGTATTAACCTAGCTCTATCACTTCTGGTTCTAGAGAAGAAGATTTTTGCAGATTCCTTAATTTTTTTTTTGGGGGGGGGGGGGTTTGGGCCCCCTGGGGGCCCCCTGGGTGGGTCATGGTGCCCATTTTAACAAATTGAGTTCCTAACCCCCTAGGGATGCTACCTACCAAGTTTGGTGAAAATGGGTCACGGAGTTCTCAAGAAGAAGATGAAAATGTACAATTTAGGCCCCATTAGAACCCTTCCCCACCCCCCCCCCTCCCCTGGGTCCCAAGGGGGGCACCCCTGATTCTGCCATGAACAAACTTGAAACTACAGTCATCAATGTACTAACTCATAGTATTAACTTAGCTCTATCACTTCTGGTTCTAGAGAAGAAGATTTTTACAGATTCCTTAATTTTGGGGGGTTTGGGCCCCCCTGGGGGCCCCCTGGGTGGGGCATGGTGCCCATTTTAACAATTTGAGTTCCTAACTTCCTAGGGATGCTACCTGCCAAGTTTGATGAAAATCGGTCTTGGGGTTTTCAAGAAGAAGATGAAAATGTAAAAAGTTTACGCACGACGCACGACGGACGACGCACGACGGACGACGGACGACGGACGACGGACGACGCACGACGCACGACGGACGCCGGACGAAGGGCGATCGCAATAGCTCACTTGAGCCTTGGCTCAGGTGAGCTAAAAATGTAATTTTAGCATCAAATAGTAAAAAAAATCAGCATTTTAACCTGGCCTTTGACCCTTGAACTTTGACCCCATGACCCTAAAATTACCCAGGGAATCACCAACAGGCAGCACATGCATAGCTATGTATGAAGTTTCATGACGCTACCTTTGAGCAACTTCCGAGATATGGAGGAAGAAGTAAATGTAGCCTTTTCACTAGACCTTTAACCTTTTGACCTTTGACCTTTTAGCAAAAAACTTTCCCAGAGAATTTCTATTTGGTAATACATGTATACACTGAAAATCCTCCAGGCATTGCATGTTTATGAGGGAAATAGTGAATTTTAAGGAGTTGACCTTGACCTTTGACCCGTGACCCCAAAATTCCCAAGAAAATCATTATCAGGAAGTACATGCACATGTTCTAAATTCCATGAGGATACCTTGGACCATTTCCCACATATGCAGAAAAAGTGAAATTTTAGCACTTTCACATGACCTTTGACCTTACATCCTAAAACTTTCTCGAAAGAATCTTTCTTGGGTTATACGTACATGTATGCACTAACTTTCAAGAAAATAGCTTCAGTCATAGCATAGATATAGGTGAAATAGTGAAATTTTGAGCATTTGAACTTGACCTTTGACCTTGAGCATGTGCACCCAAAAGTTGATATCTAGGCACAAGTTCCCCCACCAATGCATATATGAATATCAAATCTCATTAGGATATCTCAACCGGTTTTTTAGTTAAGCTGTCCACAAAATTCATTACCGACGGACGAAAGGATGGACAACCAAAAAACATAATGCCTCCGGCGACACTTCATGGCAGAGGCACAACAATGCTCCCAAAAAATATGATGAAATACTTTGGGGACAACTGTGATTATCAAGATGAATTTGACACTGTAATTATTCACATGCAGTGAAATGGCAGTGAAATTCAATGTTAATAATCAACATTGCAAAGTGTTGTTTTCATGGTATATAAAAAAAACAACAACACACAACCTGCTTAATTTTGGTTGAAACAATTTCATTGTTCATCATTAATGTCTAAATATGGCAATGAAATCAAAATAAATAGTCACAAATAATTTCCTCACCAAAATATTTATTTTCCAAAACAATCCTACTAAACAATGGAGTGGCACTGCGCTGGTGGTGATATCAAGCACCATCAGCTTCCACTTAAAAATGAACTTCATTTCTTATTGTCTGTCAGTCTGTTGGTGCTGTAGCACTTGTGTATCTGTTGCCATTAGTTTTCAGTGCATGGTTTAGTGCCATGCTTCTCAACTGGTGGGCCATGATGACAGCAAAAAACACCAACAAACAAACAAAAACCAAATTATACTTGGTCTACTGGACTATACCATGAACGAATTTGTAGGAGCCAAAGTGGGCCTCATGTTGAAAAAGGTTGAGAAGTATGGTTAGTGTAACATGTATACTTGGTTTTGTGTGGGGTGATTTGTACGAGTCAATATACTAAGTAAGCTACCGTTTAACCCATATCTGCCGATCTACGGGATATCTCGTAGCACGAATGCTGTAATCATCTATCTATGGAACAATCCATAGCAGAAATTGACCTGGATGATGACATCATCTACAGAGCTTTTTATAGCCGGTGTACTCTGACCTAACATATTTATATAGTCTCTTGCTTTGCTTCCTGTCACTAGAGATATCAGTGATGTGGATTGGCATTCACTTTTGAAATTTACAGCAAACAGAATAGGTTTATAATATCTATGTGAGATAGAACAATGTCGTACCCATACATACTTTACTGTCCATAGTCCCATCCATAGTTTTATGAGTTAAACCACACTAGTCCACAGCTACATTGTATCTATCAGTTTCCATTCAATGTAATTTTCATATTTGCAGGTATTGAACCCTATGAGTACTGTATAAGTGGAAATTTGTGCACATATATGGGAAAGCTTTCACTGTGACAATTTCAATGATAGTCCATCCCTTAAAAAACTGTTTCATAAGTTTCCTAAGTTTCAGAAATTTCATAAGTAAATATTTATATCAAATCACATAACATAATTCATCAGTGGACTATAGTTTACATCTCATATTAAAGGCCATTACTTTTTCTTTTAATCAATATATGTATACTTGCAAGTTTCTATACTTTTCTTCTCATAAGTTAGTGACATCAATTTAAAAAGATGAGAGAGCACAGCTGAGTGAATGTGCATAATATACTAGTAGACTCCTGCACCAACAGCTTACAAACTGCATTATGCGACCTGCGGATATGGCATAAGCACGATGCCCACTTAAACAGGTGAAAAACTTGTTTCCTAATCCCTCCCCAGCAAGTTGGGGCCATTGTATCAGTAGTCATCATGGCAGGTAAAGCTATGGATAACATTGATAGTGATTCTTATAGCAGCAACCCTTCACAATGCCACTGCTCACTCTTAGTTCAACAAACTGCCATTGGCATTTTCTCCTGCTTCATCAAAAGTTAACAGACCAAAAGAACAAGTATTCTTATCATGTAAGTCAGCCCTGCTGCCTGCAATGTGAGTGCACTTGGGGTGCTTGTTTTGTGTTTATTGTTTTTGTGTTTGTGTTTTTGTGTTCTTTTTTTTTTTTTTTTTTTTTTTGGGGGGGGGGGGGGTTACTGCTGGACATTATTCTATGCTCAAAGGGCCTTACTTGGGATCAAGCTCACCCAATACCTCAATGAAACTGTGTTATGAAGGCCCACTAGCTGATGTTGTGAGGATGTTTCTACTGTTATTGAACTTTCCATGACTTGCCCTAAGATTACTTATAATGGACCAATGTGATATTTTAAAGAGTGCATGAATAGTTTTGCTTGTTATACGTAATAATATCTGAATGTCTTTGATTACATGGAATTAAATACATGTGCTTTTCATTTTACCTGAGTGCAAAAAAAAAAAAAAAAAATCATGCAAAAAATGTATACTTTTACAATACATTACATTGTGGTATCTATACCTGGTTTTATTGTATATAAATGGAATTTGAATCAATCCAACAATCAACCCCCCATCCCCCACTTGGCCAGTAAGCATCAATCCAAACCAGCCTACAGACCCCATGGTGAGAGACATTTAAATGGGGCAGTGACTTGTCCTTTCATATCTAAAGCCCCCCTTGGCTGAATCCCAGACTTGGACCACGCCTTCCGTCCCAGGGATCCATATTCTTCCTACAAGAGCAGACTTCTTCCTCTTGGGAAATTCTGATGGCATTTAAAGTGTCTGGCATTCAGAGTATCTGGATGCATGGTGCTTATTGCGTCTATCAATCAAAAGCCTCAATATGGAGATGCTGAATTTCACACTAAACACAAAACAAAATCTGCTCACAACAAAAAGGTGCAGGGAATTCTTCAGGCTTTGGATTAAAAACCTCCCTGTTTTTAGATTTTTAGATTCACTTTCTTGCCATCAACAAACAATCAGATCATGCATTCATTTTATATGACATACAAAAACTCATTTCACTTTGCTGCTCCTAAATGTGCTTTAAAAAGTAGATTTAAGATGTCAAGTAGTATATAGCTATATGATGTGGCTGCATAGTATTGGATCTGGAGATGAACAATTTACAAAGTTTGGTCTCTTGTGGCCCACCTCTACCATAAAACATCTTTATGTTCCACATCTTTAACTCTAGACGTGCCATGGTGTAAACCCTCTGTGTGCCACATTATTCTGGTGAGACAGCAACGTATCCATGCTTCAAAGGGGGAAAGCATTTTGTTTCTCAAATCTAACTTTTGTATATTTTTGTAATCCTTGACATGTAATAAACAAAAGTTGTAGAGAAAATGTTAGGCTTTGCTATGATGTAAATTGTACGACAAATCGATGATTGTTTTTCTATTAAATGATCAGTAGCCACATTATTGTAGAGGCAAGACTTTTGAACACAAAACAACAACATGATTTTAAATTTACTCGAAAGCCCAGTAGGGAATAACACTTGATAGTCAATCAGGTCAAGGGAAATTACCCCCTGAGCAATTACCCTGGACCCTTCCCCTGGCCCCTAATCCTAATCCTGAAGCTTATCCTAACCCTAACCCAAACTCTATCCCTAAATCTCACCCTAATCCTAATCTTTACTCTAACCTTATCACTAACCAGTATTTTGTTGGGAGGTAATTGTCCTTGGGGGCTAATTGCCCTGATACAAGTCAATCACCATATAAAATGCAAGCAATACGTGATAGGAATTGAGTCGAAACGCTTTTACTGTACTGTGGCTATAGGCAATTTGCACACACCCACCCACCTGTGCATTTTTTTTTCTTCATGTACAAACAATGGCCCGTATTCACGAAGGTGGTACAAATGAAACCATGGACAAAAACCATGGAGCGCCAAGTGTCGCACGGAATATTTCGTTACGAAATTGGTCATTTCGTTGACAAAATTACCGTTTTGTTAACCAAATTATAATTTCGTGGAGGAAATGTTCATTTAGTTACAAAATGTTGTCATTTCGTTACAAAATAATCATTTCATCGATGAAATGACAGATTTTGTAACGAAATATTCCATGCGACACTTGGCGCTCCATGGTTTTTGTCCATGGTTTAAACCATGGTTTCATTTGTACCACCTTCGTGAATTCGGGCCATAGTGTTTTATTTGCTGCATATTAGTTGCTGTTGTGATGCTGGAGGAAATGCCACTGACATAAAGAATTACACAAGAGACCCAGGGGTCTCGGGCTCACCCGAGTATCGCAAGTTCACCTTCCATGCATTCTTGCAGACTCTTCTGAGAACGTTGGAAACTAGGGGCGGGGGCAACTTTGAGAGCTGGGGGCATGGTGCCATTTGAATATTCCATCACGCTGGTAAAAATACTGCCCAGCACACTGTACTTTATAGAATGTTGAACTATGCACTTTAGAAAAAAAGATTAGTTGTGAGCTATCATGTGCCCAGTCTTCTATTTTGCCTGTAGGTCAAAATTTACTTTTAACCAGGCTTTTTTTTCTTTTAAAATAGTTTTGTAGTGGCTCGATTAGCCGCTCATTATTTTGTGTGTAGCTACCCTGTGTTTTGGCTAGTTTAATTTGTCACTGTTTATTATGAATGTCGGTAAGATTTCCCCAGCCTAGCATAGCTAGTGGAAATTTCCATGCATGTAGCTCCATGACCTTCCAATCTGGTTCAGACCGGTTCACGGTCATGTCGTGTCGCAATGATGTAGCACACGTTACGTAGATTAATTATTCATGATGTAGTGTTAATCCAATCACTGTAGATTTTAGTGCGTATTAAGTGCGTAATTATTATCATTAACGCTACTTTTGACCAATCACGACCTTTCTTCGCGCGTCACCCATTGCATGTGCGAGATGTCACACGATCCTTCGCGGCATCGAGACACTCCCGCTTCAACCGCCGTTGAGGAACGACCTCCGGACCTGTCCTGCGGTAGAGTCACCTTCCACCTTCTATGTTTTATGGGCCCGCTGGCTGTTTAAAGTTTCTACCCGGCCGCTGTCCTCTCTGCGCACCGTACCAGAGATTCGGGGATGGAGCTTCGCAATTTTGTTGCCTCCGACACAGAACTTTCATTATTCGTCCTCCGACACGTTTCATTGATATTGTCGTCGAGTGACCGCACACCAGATATCGCTCCCGCCATGGACGACCCGCTGTCCGGCTGAGCACCATCATTTATGTCTACCATCGTTCCAGGCGACTCACTGTCCTGTCGAACTGTTTTCTTCAGCCTCCTGCCGACGCCCGACTCACCGCGCTGGTAGAGAGCAGCATTCCATCTCAACCTCCGTTTGGCTCTTCAGCCCCGTACGACGGAGTGTCGCATCAAGTCTCCGAACGATCCCCGCATCGAGCTCTTCATCGCATCGCGTCCGCTCAGCTCCGCAGGATCCCGTTCGTCGAGCCCCTTTGTCTGTCACCGTTCCAGTTCTGCATTTTGGTCTTCTGCTACAGCGATTCGCTTACCTTAACCAGTAGGCACGCTTAAATCGCTTTGTTTGTATAGACCGTGAACTGTGGACACTAATCCGCCACACACTTGTTTTTATCTGGACTTCATGTACGCTGACTTTCATTTAGTTGGTATGTCCCCATTTTTATATTGATTGTGTATTGTACTCTGTAGCACTACATAATACTACATTCTACATCATGCATGTCGTACGTGTGAACTTTCACATTTCTTGATTTTGAGTGTTTTCACAATGTCAAATTACACTCTTTTGATTTGTGCAATAGACCTCTAATTTTGATGTGAACATACCTACCAGAGCTAAATAGTTTGTAATAAAAACAGAAAAGGGAATACTTGACTCATTTCAATCATTTGTGTGAACTGCTCTCCAGGTGGATCATAAAAAAAAAAAGGGAGATTGATTGAGCACGCCTTTTGTTTGTGTGATTGAAGTTGTGATTTTATGTTAACCTTCTGACCTTCACTACTACAACACACACTTTATTATTTACATAAAACCCTTAATCTTATAATCAATTTTTCCCACAGTTTAATTAATGACTGGCACTAATCATGAATAATCATCTGTACTCAGCTGCACTGCCTGTGAATTAAAAATGCATAGCAACTCTTTGTGTGTGTAGTTCCTTTAGCTTGGAGCTTGAGCTGGCCTGGAAATCTTACTAAAGTACCTGCCACATATCTTAAATAATGAAACCATTTTCTGAAACAAATACTGCACATTACATGGTCCGGCTTCAGTGAATTCATCCATCTATTAATACCCTGTGTATTGTACCATGGTACATCATTTGAATACTAACAACTTGCCTTTATTAAAGAGGCCTCTGTATTTGCCACTTACGTTTGTCTGACATGCTGACGTTCTTGATATTTTGAAAACCAGAGGTAAAACAAGTTTACTGGCTTGAAATGCAGCATTATGAAGTGTCGAGCAGCACCATGCCCTCTGTGTACAAACTCCAAGGTGGTTTATTGTCAGAAAGTATGAACAATTCTTGATCTTCCACATTTAAGTATCAATCATCTCAGCATTTTTCTGAGGGGGACTGCAATAAACATCAGATTGATCATCTCCTCCTGTTGGGAACTCCATGAAAGTGACAAAATATAATGCACAGTTTAGTAAACTCAAGAAGTTAATACAGTGCTAACCTGTATAGAGGAACCAAGAAAGACAAGTATACCACAGCAATGCAGTTATAATGAGCCCTCCTCACCCAGTCCATTGCTGTGTGTAGCATTCCTGAGCAAAAGCGTTACCACTCAGTTATGGTGTTCAAAAAAGTTTCCTGTTTTGGGTAGTGTTCTTAAAGGGGACCTCCGGATGATTTTCAGACTTTTACATTTGAACAACTATATATCAGTTAAACTGAGTAGAGACTTTCAGAATTTATAGTGATTAGGATGAGGAATGAGAATGTTTTCAAAAATCTATAACAAATTGCAATGAACAAGGATAATGACATGGCAGCCTCACCATAGGAATGCATGAGTTGGCGGCTCAAGGAAGCAGAACAAAAGAAGGCATGCATAAATTCTTCACAGGTGAACTTGTTGAGCAAGTAGTATTGTAATAGAATTACACTGCAACATTTCTGAAATATGTGAGGCTCCATGTCATCAACACTGTTCAGTGTAATTTGTTTAAGATTTTCAGTTTATTGGTTTCTCTGCTCAAGGACCACAATAAATATAATTACGAATCTATACATGAAGCTGTTGATTTATGTACTACATGATGTGAAATTGTGAAAATCATCTGGAATGCCCCTTTAACACTAATCACTAATTTCCGACAAATAAGCCCACTGAAAAGACAAAATGTCCAATTTGGGATGACTAGGTTCAGGGTCATTTTTGGAAGCAGGCAACCATCTCCACTAATGCCGTAGTAATTGAGAAACAGCATGAACTATGAAGGGCTTTGGCTGCTAATACTATATTCTTTAATAATTCAAAATGCAAATAGTATCACAGACAACTTACACTCCACAGTAACTTCAAATGTGCACCTGACAATCCTTCTGGAGGTATCTGTGACGCTGGCTGTGTAGAGACCAGCATCAGTTTTATCCACTTTATTGATGACAAGTACATCTGACCTCAGACTGTATTTAAGAGACTCGGTAATCTGAAAGACAAAAGCAAACATCCATGAACTAGAAATGTTGCTATGGTAACTGGTATGCCATTGGCAATTCACAAAAAATTCATGCCTCAAATATTTCTAATTTTTTCGGTACACATATTTCTGATCTCTGTGCAATGACAGACAGGTACACACAGATAACCTGACAGATGAAGGTACCAACAACTATAGATCTATAGATGTCCCTATAGGACCATGACAATGAAATGCATAATAGCAGTTGAAGGTGACAACAGTCCTCTCATTCTTGTTGCAAACCATTGTTAATAACCTACTGTATTTCCAGGTGTGAGGTGCTTGGCAGGTGAATACTTCCAAGTGAAGATGACTTGTCCTGCTACATCTGCCACAGGGCAGGACATCTCAAAATCTCTTGCCCCATCAACCGTGGTCAGCACTGTGTTAGGCTGTGAGAGCACCCTCAAGCCTAAATACCAGTAAACAAGAGAAAGAAAGATTACACATTCATAAAAATTATATTTCTCTTTTAAAGAGACTGTGACTACTCATTAATCATTTCTGTCATTGCTTGTAGTAAGAACTGTTCTGTATTGTAAGCTGAATAAAGAGTTCCCATCAGATATCCACTACTGCATCAGGTTTATAGCAGAAACGCCTTTCATTTGCAGAAATGGCAAGTGAGGCATCAGAAATTGGATCAAATGACTTGGGTAAATCCAACTTGGGTATTTTCGTAATTCTCACTTGCAATCAATCACATGTTGCATTTGATTTTCCCATTAAACCAATCACAATTCATTTTCATTAACTATTCTCTAAAACTATTCCACTACTTTCTCGGGTGTATCTTTCCTAGTTTAGATACAGTAGCACTCATCCATTATCTCACTTGTTAGTGTATCAATGCAGCCCCCATTCATATCAAGTTGAAGTTATGAATAGAAGTCTCCTACATTTTTTAAAACTTTGTCAATGAATTATAGTTCCCGCTTTTTCAAGATTGGAGTAGGTTTTGTACAAATTTATTAATCTATGCTCAGCCTCACACAATTATTTATCTTTCATGCCACTGAACTGAACCATATTTTTCTATCATGATTGTGAGGATATTTGTTGGTTTGAAAATATGCAGAAATCAAACCTACATCAAATAAGATCTACCAGACAGTGATTCCCAGGGTTACAAAATACAATTTTTGTCAACCAAAATGTCATAAGAATGAACAAACCTGATTTTCATTGGAACATCTGGACTCCTTTCTATTTACTTTTTATATTCTTCTGATTGTAATTACTAGTTTGCTATCAAAGAACGATGCTTAACTGCTGGCATATCCAGTTTAGGACTGAATAAAACAAATATGATGCCTGCTTCAATCTAAGCAAAAAGTAAGCAAAAGACAAATGAATGTTGTACACGTTGTGAATTAGTAAAACAAATAACATTTGGACATGTACAAAAAAATCTGATCCAGTGTATCTCTGTGAATCCTTCTGAATAGCTAATAAATTACATGTAAGATCTTAGAACATGTTACAAACTTTTCTAACATGAGCAACAAATGCAAACATATATTGAAATTTTTACATTTGTTGGGCATTTGTTGGCTCATTATGCTTTTAATGTGACAAGGCCCTACGATTGATCAAAATACTACAGTGGTGACTACAAATATGAGCCGATATTTATAGGCATGGAAAATACAGAGGATTGTTAAAGAAATGATGAAATAAAGGTTGGTCAATTTGGTAAGGGGTTGAATAAGGTCAGATTGGTGACAGACAATTATATGTGACAGATCTTACAGATGGGTATTTCCAAGGTAAAAGAGATGTTGGGTTATTTTCTGTTTCCAATACATGTGCATTATCCCCCAAAACAACTCGATCTTTTAGAACACTTAAATGAGATACAACTTCTTCTTCTTCTTCTGATTAAGTCTGCCTCCTTCAATAGACTGAAGATTCTTGCAGACTGGTGCTATTTACAATATAATACAATTTATTTACAGATATTTACAAGCACATAGAAAATTTGACGAAAATACTAGCCACTGTGATCAACCGTTAGACGGTTTCGAAATGATCCCACAATTTCTTTTAAGAGGTGATCTATCAGAATTTTTGCAAAATGACAATTTTGGGGGGAACGTACAATGCTGGACAGACATCTATGTACCAACATATTATGGCCAAATATGTTCATTGAAAATTTGTAAATCAATTAAAAGGCCTGATATTGATTATAAAATACGATAAGAGCTCTAATTTTCTATTGAACCTTTTCTAGACCTAATTAATGGTGAGCATACAAAACATAGACAGACCACGGACAGACAAAACTATCACATCTTGATCCGTCCATGTTCCTGTATGCACATTAACCACTAAGTCTAGAAGTGGTATAAAACACAGCACTCAATAGAATTTCAGAGCTGTATATTGTCTTTTTCTTCATTATTCATTCATTCAGTTGAAAAAACAGCAAATTTACAATGAACACTTACTATTTGACCTTCATATTGTATGTTAGTTCATATGTCAGTCCAGCATTTCAGTTAGGTGTGCCCCCCCAACCCCCCCCCCCCAAAAAAAAAAAATGATTTCAGCAAAGATTCAGATAGACTGCTTACTTGAGGCAATTTTGGGTTAAAGTCATCTCTCATTAAAGTGTTCTAAAAGATCATTTAGCATTGAGGTAATGGACACTGGAAACAGAACAAATCCCGACATCCCTAAAATGTACCCTTGTACCTTGGAAATATAATACCCAGTTTCAATATGTGCGCAAGTGTTAAGACACATAATTTGGGATTATAAGTTTTATTCTATATCATTGGTGCATGTCAAACATATCAGACTTCTATGCTGTTTTTTGTTAGAAATCTATGAATTTATCATGATGTTATAATGATTTGAAATTAAAAGAAAATACTCTATAAATCAAGTTTCAATATCTACAGATGGATCGGTTTGCAGTCTGAAACATACACGAGGAAAGTTATTTCATTCATGGAAGTCATTATTTCACAGCCTGCACAATCAAATTTATTGGCTTGCATCTATCTGCAGAAATAAAAAGCCCTAACAGACTCTCAAAATAACAAATTGCTAAACTACATACATTGTACGTAAATGCCACAGATATGGTCAGACAAAGTGTCCTGCAGCTTCAAATTAATATACAGATTATTCTTGTCATTTACTGCTTGGAAATAGCAGATTTCAAACTGCTGGCAGGAAGGGAAATGAGCAAACTTTTTTTTTCTCTTTCTTTTTCTTTTCTAAGATTTCTTCATGAGCCTAGCCCCCACTGATGTAGGCCACCTACACATGTTAGTCACTTGCTTTTCCTGGCCAGGATCGGAGGCAAGCTGTCAAGATGTGTCATGAATCTTTGAGATTAAAGTCGTTACAAAATCAAACACTCTCTTGTCAATTGCAGTGATTCACAATGCAGTCACAAAGGGGCCTCCTTTTGTGCTATACACGTTGTATGTCTGTTGCGTAGCGGCACAGAATCCAGCAGTTTGCTTTGTTTAACAAGAAAAAAAAAATCACACAGTATCTCATTTAATCAAACTGAGGAACTTTTCATATTCAGGTACCGTAGGTTTTTTTTTCATAATTATGCCTACACATTTGTATCGAAAGTTATACATTGCACAAGCTGCACATTGTTTTAAAGAGCTAATGGTAAACATTTTCTGCATTTGAAGAGGAAAATATGATGAACTGGATGCTATGATCTTTTATAAAATTGAAAAACTTGCCATCATCTCATCTTCATCATATTTTCATTACCATAATACACGTAGCATGATCATTACCATCATCAATTTAAAATGTCTTTACATTGATATCATCATCTCTACACTGTTCATTCATCTGTCTAGATCTTTTTGTATAGCACTTTCAAGCATATAAAAAGGCTATCGAACAAGAAATAATAAACGAAATGATCAAGCTTGCCATAAATAATGTACAGTTGTAATTTTGCACATCAAGTGATGGCTACCTAAACTGCCCTCAACTTGATTGACAACTAAGATGGTGACCCTGTACTGCTGGACCTCCTTTTATGAATTGTGAGGTGGTGAAATCAGGAATAGGTCTGCAACCTCTGCAAACTGGCTAAATTAGACAAGAACCAGGAAACTTTCAATAATGTCAATCTAAATCTGTCAACAAGATAATGCTGCATGGACCTCAAACAAGCCCCCTTGGTCATCAGAATTACATTGTAGCTGGTGCTTGCTCAGATTTTTTTTTTTTCTGAGATGGGCAAAGTATATCTAAATCTTTTCTCTACTAATATATTGCAAATTAGTGAGTTGATGATGTCATTACCTCACTACACAAAGACTTAGTTAAAAAAATATATGCAATTTCATGCCCCAGTTTCAAAACCTAACATATCTGACTGATCCTCACTTGAAGTTTTTCAGCCAGGAAAAATCATGTTTTACACTTCAATTGCAGAAAAAAATGTATTTCCGTCAGTCTTATGTACATGATCAATGAAAAATAGTGAGGTAATGACACCATCAACTCACTTATTTGCATGTAGGTATAGATGCTACATTATATATTCACTTCAACTATCTGAAAATGTATGCAAATAGGCCTATTAAGTTTGTATCTTTCAATTTCTTATTGAGTCATGTCAAATATTGTCAAATTAGCTGAGCTTTGCAAATCTTTTTCCTATATGAGAGACCAGAAGGGATGGAGTATAATTAAATGAGCTATCATGATTAGTATTGAAATCAGATGGCAATCTACTGATCGATTACTTGACAGCATGTCATTTCATGCACTACATCTGATCCTTTCGATACTTAAAAAGATACATTTCTGTGAGTGCACAGAAGAAAAATGTACACAAAACAAATTAATAATTCATTTTTGGCATATTACGTGCTGAAAGGAAATCTGGCAGCTTGGGGTTCAGTACACACTGAGAAATAATATTTTTATCATGTATACCGTACTAACTAGTTTAATCAAAAGTTTGTGATTAGGTCAACCAAGATACTTATATTTTTTCTCCTGAATAAACAAGTATTTTGAGCTCAGAACATAAATCACCTCAGACTAGTTCTTGCTTAAATATTCATAAATGCCAGATTGGCTCCATATGCATGTAAGTCACCATTACTCCATCATGAAATTCCTCATCCTTTTGCAGTAATTTATTGTTCATGATGACCAGAATGGTATTTACTCACTGAAATACATTGTCTTTGTCACTGATCCCTTCCACCATACTCTTTAAAACTGAACACTTTTGAAGTCTTTGAAGTGCAATAATGGGACTGCAAAGATCGAGCTAAAAAGTACTGGAAACGATATATCAAAACTGTTTAAAATAATCTGTACCGGTACCTATGTCAATGAAATTGATTGTAGTTGGATACAACTTATAGGCTATTTTACAAGTAGAATATTCCAGTATTCCAAGTTTATATGATCATGAGATAGTCTACTCCATAATAAATACTAACATGAGGAGTCAGCCTTGGAAACGAGGAAATGCGATCATGACATTAGCACGATATAGCAGAACCAGAGTGATCATGGTGATGACAACATTTGACAACGGTTTAATCTTAATCTTAAAACAAAAAACAAAAAACGGTAATGTTAAATTACAATCTGCCGTAATATCGAGCTCTGTAGTTGACTCGAGTTGGGAGCATCTCTGTTAATAAAATCGAACACGATTTAGCAATACGAGTATAAAAAACATTGCAAATCTTTCGGAGTTCCATACATGTGTAGTACGTACCAGAAGTTTGCTCAACCCCGACGAGCAGGCACACAATCGCAAGCCACAGCATGCGGCAATCCATCGTATCACCCGATCCTCGCATAGCAAACACTTCTGAGGAAAGTGTGGACAAAGTGTGCGGACAATCTCCAACACAGCTGCAGTAGAAATTCACTTCTTGATGTTATGCCGAAGACTTTCCGCATTCGCTGCGTGAACTAAATGAGCAAATCTCTGCTGGCACTACTGCCACTAGTAGCCCAATTCTGTTATAGTTGAATGCGAACTTTATTGGGCAAGCACTTTCCTTGTCTTTGCGGAGCTGATAGGGTATAATTACGTTCATCGAGCGCGATAGTTTACAGACCCTGCGCATTCCGCATTGCACCCTGACTGTATGAGATGCATTCTTGAACCGTCCCCCCTACCCCAACCCCCGGCCGCGTGTTTTTTTTTTAAAACGGCACAGATTGGGGAAACTAAAAATCTATCGGGGACCCTATCCCTAAACCTAACCCTAATCCTAATCCTAACCCTAACCATCAAACCCTAACCCTAACCCTAACCCCAACCCTAACCCTAAGCCTAACCATAACCATAACCAAAAACCCTAACCCAACGTTTTTTCCCATATTAACACGCGCCATGTCCCAATCTGTGCCGTCTTAAAAAAAAAAAACGCCCCCCCCCCCCGGCCGCGCAGGGCCCCCCATCGGCAGAGAAAGATGTCCTGCCTGACTCCCAAGTGCGTAACGGTTTCCCCTAGCCCTCACAGCCTCTGTCAGGGAGGGGGCAGGTTGCATTATTTTCGGGTTGTTATTCCTTCTGCCAGTCTCTCTCTCTCTCTCTCCCCCCCCCCCGTCTCTCTCTTTTTTTCTCAGTATACAAATTACAATCACACTAGGCCTACTATAGCGTCTATTTTAATTCTCACACAGTTTAAGCAAGAAACCGACCAGCAAACATAAATTAAATTACTTCAATCATTTGGCATTTCAGTCATCATAGGCTAATATAGGCCTACATTTTTATTTCATTTTTATTTTTTTTTTGTGATATCATAAACTCAACGACTCTGAAATTTACTGCCATTCTAGGCCCTATTGAAAACCGTTGACGGGAACTTGACCTCCTTTAAATAAACACCATATATCTAAATGATCTGTAAATTGATTGAAGTTCATTTGTATCTGATAGATACTTTATTGCATAATATATGTGTGTGGGCCTAAGTACGGTCAAATGCATCATATGAAGACTCACATGCCTATTAAAGCACAATAGAGTAAAATAACAAAAACTGTCATGTGAACCCTAGCTCATGTGTTGTTTTCCTGTTCACATTATTTGTATTATGTACATGCACCTACGAGTGTCCCCACCATGTGATATACGTATAGGCCTATGTTATGTAAGTTTTATTGTGATTTTTCTTTTTGCTTAGGATAAGTAATAATGATAATGAGAAGCGCTAAAAAACGCGAGACAATCAGGGCCTAATACCTCCATAAATTCACAGTGCACAGTGTTCAGCCGAATAGTAATGCTGGTCGCAATAACAAGCAGCTCCTCAAAACTTCATTTTTTTGCTAGTGTTTTATCATTTAAAAATCATGGTTTTTGTTGCTGATTTAAAAATAGATACAGCCATAGGCCTAGACCTATTTCAACCTACAGGAATACGACCTCACTTATCAGGCCGTTATTTTTACTGATAATTTTTATGATATTAATGATTTATATAGGCTCCTAATTCGCAAAGGAGCTGACGAATAAGAATTATCCCCGTTTATCTCGTTATACATTTTCAGTGCGAAGCCTGTTCACAAAAGCAACAAATCTCTTGTAAACATACACGTTCTACATCCCCGTCAACACACACACACACACACACACACACATACACTCACTTTGGGATCTTTTAAACAAATCTGAAAAAGTAACATCTGAAGAAAAAAAAAATAGAGAAGCACTCTGAAAGCGCAGACCTCCGTCAAGCCACTAATTTGCACCATGCACTGATCTTGTTCTTCCTATAGATATCAGTCTGTGATTTCTACATGCTGACAATCGCCAGTTTTCCCAACATAGAAACAAACAAACAAACAATCAAACAAACATAATAAACAAACTAACCAACGCCAATGAAAATATAACCTTAAGCTCCTCCCTTGGCGGAGGTAAAAATACGCAGTTAGAACTCCCAAGTTCATTGATCCTGATACTTGCCAAAATATCGAAAATCCTTCATATCAAATCCATAAAAATCTTGGATCACGACCAAAATTCAATCATCTGTTACTTGTGTTATTCTCAACCTTCTCTGTAGACGAGTAGAAACTTTTTAGACCTGGAAAAGTTTTTAGTAGCTGGAAGGGCATTGGAGTAAATTTCGCTTGGTAGCCACTGGGGCAACTTTTTTTTATTAGCCTATCATGATTACGTAATTAGCATATATAAAACATAATATGTAATATATTGCTAATTTTAATACAAGAAACCTGCAAACATGGGAAATAAAACTTTTGAAGGGTTTTCCATATCGAGAAATTCATTTATAACATTTATTTTCAATTTCATATGATGTAAGTGTCTCAAAATAGAATACCGTGATGAGCATAATGAGCGTATTTGCATAGTACGTATAATAGTGAAGTACTAGATGGAATGTATACCATGAATATGACCTGGAAATGTTGTTAAGCCCAAGGTTTTGTTGGTGTTGTAGTTGATTCATTCTTAAGGTGGGTCTTGAAGTAAACTGAGCTTGCTGTGTACCTTGGCAACCTTGAGCAATCATATTTATTAGTCTCATTAGCATATTCAGCTAATTAGCGCAATATGATTGTAATACATGTATGCTGTTAATTTCACTGCAGAAAGCGCGAAAACACAGGTATAATACGATTTTCAAGGGTGATTTTTAAGACCAGGAATTCATTTGTCACACTTTTTTGTCCTTCCAAAATATGTAAGTGTCTTAAATATCATAATTAGCATAATTACATAATTACATAATTAGCATATACAGTGTCCAATATGCCATGGTGTAATATGCCATGTTATACTGTACGTGGCCTGAATGGGTACAAGGTCTTTGTATAGACTGGTGTTTACAACGCAGTAAACTAAGCTTGGTAACTACCCTCTCAACCTTGGGCTATTATCTGTGATTAGGCTAATTAGCATGATTTAGCTAATTAGACATGAAATAAGCATGTTGCTTGTCTTCCAGGAAGCCTGAAAACTCATATAATGTGACTTTTCGAGGTTTTTTAGGTTTGTATTTAAGGGTATAATACTTCGTTGCCACTTTGGCAACCTCAGGCAATTACAGTTTAGTAGCCCAATTATAGCATAAAGATCTGATTAAGTTGATATAGAATAATCATGTTGTTTACACTTTGTAATAAAGAAAGCTTGAAAAGAATAACACATTTTCAAAGGTTTTCTATGAACATGAATCCATTTGTGACGCAAGTTTTTATGGGGGTGGCTGGGTTGGGAGGGCCAGGACCTCCCCCTTTAAAACAAAATATAGTTTTTTCCTTGTTGTTATGGTTAACATAATCATTGTTGTGTGATTTACTATACACACACACACATGTATATATATGTATATATATATATATATATATATATATATGCATATAAGATATGAGAAAGGAAGAAGAAATCGGTGCGTGACATCATTATTCCTTATAACACTGTTCCTCCTTTTTCGGAAAAGCGCAAGAGTTGAAAAATTGGTCTCCGCCGAGACTCGAACCCGGGTCTTAGGCATGGAACGCCAATATTTATATAAATATAATTATATACATATATATATGTGTGTATATGTGCATATGCTTATGCGCTTTCCTCGCCAGGATAAAGCGTTTATAGATCTATTGCCATTATTTTTAGGTTTTTATCACATAGAGGGTCTAGGAACACTACCCCCTGGAAAACCACCTTCCGGATAACTACCACCCGGATTATTAACCCTAGGAAAATTCTCCCCTAGGGCAACTACCCCCGGACAACTACCCTCCAAGGGCAATTTACCCTCCAGGGTAATTACCCACCTATAGGACAACTACCCCCGGACAACTACCCTCCTAGGGCAATCACCCCCCAGGGCAATTTCCCCTCAGGTCAACTACCCCCTGGATAACTACCCCCCCCCCTCGGATAACTACCACCTGGATAACTACCCCCCGGAGAACTACCCCCTGGGTAACTACCCCCCCCCCCCCCGAGAACTACCCTCTGGATAACTACCCCCCGGAGAACTACCCCTTGGGTAACTACCCCCCGGAGAATTACCCCCTGGGTAACTTCCCCCCGGATAATTACTCCCCGGATAACTACCCCCCGGATAACTACCCCCCGGATAATTACCCCCCGGATAATTACCCCCCGGATAATTACCCCCGGATAATTACCCCCCGGATGATTACCCTCCGGATAACAACCCCCCAGATAATTACCACCAGGATAATATCCCCAGGTTAACTACCCCCTCCTCCGATAACTAGACCCCAGATAACTTCCACCCGATAACTACCCAATCCGATAACTTCCCATGGATGATTACCCCGGATAAGTAGACCCCCTCCCCTATATAACTATCAAAAGGAAAATTACCCCCAGGACAGTGCACCACGTCAATTACCCCCTGGATAACTACCTCCCCGGTCATTGCCCCCCCCCCCCAACTCTTACTTAAAAAAAAGAGAATATTATTATTACAGGAAACGAAAGTTCTTTGTATCAATTGCCAGGAATCACGGAGATGCCATACTGATACTTCATCTTAAGGAATTACGATTTGTATCGTTTGCATTAAGGACGATTTATGTACAAGCTTAATTTCTCCCTTCTGTATTTTGACTCTATGTTCATCAAAAACGAAACTGTCCCTGCATATCCTACCCGGTAATCCAGTAAATGTCAATGCCTTTGACCAAAACTATTTTCGCTAAATCTGAATTTTCTTTTACTGTTCCGAAATTTCGGATTTCTCTTGATAGTTGTATAAAAGAAGTTTTAAGTTTGAATGCCTTTACCATTGAACTAAAGACATTTTGAAGAAATGTTACACTTCACTTTTTGCGATATTCTTTTTTAACCACAATCGTCTATCGTTTACCACAACTCCATGTAACACTTCTTTATTTTGAGGAGCTTATATCATGCCTCACGTGCCCTGGTTTTGACCCATCATCTTCCTCTTCCCACTCGCTTTTCTCTGTCCATGTACCGTGAAGGTAGTCTATTCCTGTCATTCATTACTCACCTTTCCTCTTTCTCTCATTACAAGGGATCTATCTCGTGTGTGTTCATGTGCAGTGCACTCCCGTTATAACGAAATGCTCAGGACCGGCAGTTTTTTGTGTTTTTTTTTTTTCGTTTTGACGAAATTTCGTTATAACCGAACAAATATAATATGCAATGTATAACGAAAAGAAGGAAACCACGCATAAAAATAAATTTCTGTTTGTTGAATCCTCATCATACGCTGGAAAGCTATGTGAAATGGGAGAGTACCTTTTTGATTTCGTTTAAATATTACATTTTAAAAAGAGCATAAAGTTGTTTGTGTTGTCACACATGTGTAGAAAATGACGGTGTAGGATTTGGTTTACAGTTCGCTATTCCAAAGGTTCTTTTCTTACTTAAGTACGTTACTCCGAAGGCTATACTTATTCCGAAGTTTCGCCATTCCCGGGATTCCGATGGTTTGTTTATCTGAAGGTTCGCATTTCCGAAAAATCATTATTCCGAAAGTTCATAATTTAGATTAAAATGATATATTGTTTATTTTCCGAAGGTTCGTTGATCTGAAAATGAAATGAGTTTCGTCATTCTGAAGGTTAATTATAAATAAAAAAAATGAGAAAGGTTCACTGTTCAGAAAGTCCGTTGTTCCGAAGGCTTTTTTATCCGAAAATGAAATAAGGTTCGTTATTCCGAAGAAAGTTTGTTAATGAAAAAAAATGAGAAAGGTTAGTTATTTCGAAGATTTATCTATCTTAAGATAATTATAAGGATTGCAATTCTTAAGTTTTGTTAGTCTACTCACCTTTTTCCACCATGGATTAACGATTCTTTTTTGTAATGTTCCGATTAACGAACGTTTTGAATTCCTATCATTTTCGGACTAACGAGCCGTATAAGAATAAGAATAAGAACCATATTTTTATTATCGGATTAACGAAACCTTTGGAATAACGCCAAAATGTGCTTAATATTTCATTTCCGAACTATTACGGACATCTAGTTGTATCAGAATCTGTGTGTTTTGTATTAAAGGACTTCGGAACAATGAAACAAACCTTATCTGAATTCAGATTATTGTATTACAATAACGCAAGTTCCCCCTCGGAAACTGTGCGTGATACACGGAGTGAACATACAATGACGTGAAGCGTTCGCTCATGCATGCAGAGACGCTATAAAAATGCTTGTTCCGCTACGCATTTTCGAATGCGATCCGCATTTCGTTGTAACGGAGCACATTTCTTTTGTTTTTTCTTTGTCAGTGGCGCTCAGAAAAGACTTCGTGATAACGAAAATTTTGTTATAAAACGTCTTCGTTATAAGCGAATTTTGTACCATAGACTTTCATGGCGATAATTTTGGGACCAGAAGTTTTGCTTCGTTATAACGAAATTTCGTTATAAACCGTGTTCGCTGTAACGGGAGTACACTGTATCTTTATTTGTGTACTTCGCCTCTGTCTTAATTTGCTTTCTTTGCATTGTTTCATCAATTTTGTAACTGTTTTACTATTATACCGTTAACGCTCATTTCAGAATTGCCCTACTGCATCATTGGGCATCAACAAATAGTATATCAAGGATGCGGGAAGAGATTGTCACATCCTTGGTATGGTCACCGCAGAGCATTACCTCCCTTGACAATTACTCCTTATTAAAATTAGGCTCCAAACAATCACCCCTCTTGCAATAACTCCCCCCCAGAAAATTACGTCTCTCATTGTCATTTTCGAACAACGTTTGGCTATTTAAATTGAAAAAAAAAAAACAACAACATTTTTTCATAATGATTATCGTCTGGTTTTGGTCGAGACCTAACTTCAGGTTTTTAACATCTTTTGGGTGAGATAATTAGAAACCCCTTACGAAATATTAAAGAGCATGTTATTCCAAGAAGGATTCAAGTTTTTTGTGAAAAAAAATAGTCTTAAAATGGCTGGGATAAAAACAGAGCAGCCCTAATGTAAAAAGGATTCTGTCAACTACAACTCTAGATCTATTCAAAAAGAGGGTGCAGGACAAAAGACCTTCGTTAACAACTAGGGGTGTTTTGTAAAAAAAAAAAAGAAATACCGTTAAACTCGTAATATTTTATTCTCTCTTATCAGACTAGCTTATATTTGAACTGGATTTCCCCCTTAAAGTGTCGAGAACATTGAATTTGAAAACTAGCACAATTCTACTTGTATGTAAAATAAGCTGTAATTTTACTCAAATGACAGATTAGGGCACCGTTTGATAAAAGTTGCCAGTTATGACATCTTGTTAGTTTCTAATAATTACAATAAAACCATGGGTTCTGCTTGATTGATAAGCTCGAGTCACTGACTTGTTACCATGGACCTGCTTTGATCAACCTACAACGATTGGTAATTGTGTGGAACTGACAGCATGTCAGGACTGATAACTTTCATAAAAACCGTGCCCGGATCCTATCAGAAAAAACATGGCTTTATATCGAAGGGTCCCTCGCTAATGTTAAGGGAATATGAATTGCAGTGAAATCAACTCTCCTTTTCTTATGTTTATCGTCTAATGTGTTATAATGGTAGAAAATGAAAAGCCAAAAAGAGTACTAGTAAATGATGACAGTGTAAGAGAAAGGTGCATTAATGTAGGGCCTACATGAGCTTAGTCTTCTGATATGTTATGAACTTAAGGAAAAATTACAACGGGTGTATGGTAACTTTCGGGGGGGGGGGGAGGGAGGGTTGTCCAGTGGGTAAGTATCAGGAGGGGCGGGGGGGGGGGGGGTCGGGGTATGGTTATTGGGGGGGGGGTATCTCGGGGTGGTAATCCGGGTGGTAGTTATCCTAGGGGTAGTTATCCGGGGGGTAGTTATCCGGGTGGTAGTTATCCTGGGGGTAGTTATTCGGGGGGTAGTTACCCAGGGAGTAGTTCTCGGGGGGGGGGGGGGGGGGTAGTTATCCAGGGGGTAGTTATCCGGGGGGTAGTTAACTGGGGGTAGTTCTCCGGGGGGTAGTTATCCAGGGGGCGATTTTTTTTTTCCGTAACCCTAACGCGTCGAAATTGCCCATTGTGTCACTTGAGCAAAGACTATCAGTGTGCAAGTTGGTTTTTGTACGCATGTGCGTGGACTGCATGACTTGGGCAGTTAGGCGTTGAGTTTGTACTGTTACACACAGTACCATTGGCATGGTCGTCTGCTAACTACAGAATCAGATTACAATGTGAGAATGAGACGCCGTCCTTCAAACAGAAGCATAACGGGTTTGTGTGTATGGGTATGTGTGTGTGTGTGTGTGTGAGTGTGTGTGTGTGTGTGTGTGTGTGTGTGTGCGTGTGTGTATGTGTGTGTTTCCACTTCACATGTCATCAGCATCACGTTCGCCTTTGTAGGTATTTCTGTGGTTTTGATCGCCGTCTACTGACATTTTTCCTGTGTCTACTGGGCTCACACGGGTAAATAATTCCCCT
>NW_027273243.1:0-56775 GCF_040938485.1 Diadema antillarum
AGAGCTTAGTTTGGTTTATTTTCACATTCCTCCAAAAGAAAGAGACAACAGCACTTTGCGGTAACACATAATACATGACAAAACAAAAACTATTTTCCAGAAAATAAATTATACCGTAACACTGGTACATTAACGCTACCGGTACGTTGATAATGCTGAATTGCAATTACATATTCATATGCATACAATTAAATAATAATGATGATATTGATTGTGATGATAATAATAATGATGATGCTGATAACAATGATAATGATAATATTAATACTACTACTACTACTACTACTACTAATAATAATAATAATAATATCAAAAATGATAATATTACTAATAGTAATTAAAAAAGGGAAAAGCAAGAAGAAATGAAATAGTAACAACTGCTACCTCTATTACATCAACAACAACGGCAAAAAAACAGTGAAACAGCTTACTGAGAATCATGAGAATTATTCCGCCGATGATGATGATGAACACCTGCACCGTGTCGGTGTACATGACGGCAGCAAGACCACCTGGAGTTTGGAAGGAGGAGGGGGGAGGAGGAGGAGGAGGAGGAGGAGGAAGAGGAGGAGGAGGAGGAGGAGGAAGAGGAGGAGGAGGAAGAGGAGGAAGAGGAGGAGGAGGAGGAGGAGGAAGAGGAGAAGGAAGAGGAAGAGAAAGAGGAGGAGGAAGAGGAGGAGGAGGAAGAGGAGGAGGAGGAGGAAGAGGAGGAGGAGGAGGAAGAGGAGGAGGAGGAGGAGGAAGAGGAGGAGGAGGAAGAGGAGGAGGAGGAGGAAGAAGAAGATGAGGAGGAGGAGGAGGAAGAGGAGGAGGAGGAGGGGGAGGGGGAGCAGGAGGAGGAGGAGGAGGAGAAAGGCGAATGAGGAAAAGGAGGAGGAGGAGGAGGAAGAAGAAAAGGAAGGAGGAGGAAGAGGAGGAGGAGGAGAAGAAGGAGGAGGATATAGAGGAGGAGCAGGGGGAAGAGGAGGAGGGGAAGGAGGAGGAAAAGGAGGAGGAAGAGTAGGAGGAAGAGGAAGGGGAAGAGGAGGATGAGGAGGAGGAGGAGGAAGAGGATGAGGGGGAGGGGGAGGGGGGTAATGTCAAACGGTAATTGATCGAGTTAACAACAATGTCGTCATGCTTTCTTAATTGCACTCCTTTTGCAAGATTGCATCAATAATTTCATTCACAGGAATGTTTGGTGTCTAATTACAACAACAACAACAACAAAAGACATCAAAAGAAGAAATTGAATATTCAAAAAAGAAAAAAAAAACGGTCCTGTTAGAGATCGAAGGAGCTGAGTATAGTTTAGTAAAGTCACCTCAATATTGTAGAAGCAAGGATGTGGAAAAAGACCGCCCTGCTCTGGTAGTAGCACCATGTTTAATTGCATTTCACTACGGTAACAAGAGTCAGCTTCCACAATCGCGACTTTCTTGCAAGTTGCAAGAATTCACCCATTCTACACCAATCTATTGAAAACCAAACTAACTTTGCAACCCAGAGGCGGATCCAGAGGGCACGCACCGGGCGCGCGCCCCATCTTTATCATTTAAAAAAAGAAAAGAAAATTAATACAGAGAAGAAAATGGGGAGGAGGGGGGGGGGGGGGGGGGGCTCGTGCGCCCAACTTTAGAGAATTTTGTAAAGGCGCCGCCCTTTTACAGAACTCATGAATCCTGCCCTGCAAACTTTACATAAATTATGAGAATAATATAGCAAGAATGATTTTTGTTGATTGAACAAGGATGTTTATGTCCATCGGGAGGGGCTTCGCTTACTATTTTTCTATCATTCTCATTTCCATTATATTTCAAGCACAAGGTAACTAATACCAAGCCCTGTGATGAAATGACAAGCTCGTGGGCCTCACTTGCGTCTAACTCATGCAGTATTATCATAAGCATTATTATTATTATCATAGCTAATGGGCCTAGTTGATGCCGAACTAGTGGGCCCTTAGAGTGTCTAGCTCATGGGCTGTATGACTCGTGGGTTGCACCACTCGTGGCCTGTGTGTCTCGTAGGTGTCCAACTCGTGATTTCACTCGATCGTATTGGGGACCCCACTTACCTGTGACAGTAAATTACGGCTACAAAAGCCAGTAAAATGGCAATGGCGACGTACTGATTCCACCCGAAGGACTCCTTGATGAATATTGCACCGGAATAGAGGTCAACCTGTAGTTATACAGACATTTAAGGAGGGTGACATCTTCAAAGATTGAAAGAAAATTAATCTTATGACACAACATCAAGACTTCTATGACGAAACCCTATTATAATAAGCATTGCTTTTAGTTTCAGTTTCAGTAAGTTACAGCAAACTTAAGCCGATTTTTATCTTTCTGTTTTTTCCTCTGGAAAGCTTGAAAATAAATGCATTGTTAGAATGAAAGGAAGGACTGCATTATGTATGATGGCAAAAACCCCCTCAAAAAACTGCATCATTCTTATAGTGGTCAATACGAAAAGACTTGAACAAACATGTGCATAATGTTTCAAAACACAACAACAACAACCCCTCCCCCCCCAAAAAAAAAAAAAAGAAAACACCACAAAACAAAAACAAAAACACGCACACATACACAAAAAAAAGACATCCGAAGCGTCCTCGGTATTACGCATATCAAGGAAAACAGACAGTGATGAGTGTGTATATTATGTGTGTATTTTATACAATAATTGCCTTTTTTTATTATAACACAGGTATTTACCCCGCACAAAACAAAACAAAACAAAACAAAATCATGAAAATTGATCGTGGTATCACATCCCCCTTTTTTTCAAACATGAAATTATTCGTGAGAAAGGCTGGGGGGGGGGGGGGGCGGTCAGTATGAAAACACGATGCATGGCTTTCCATCACTTAAAGGACAAGTTCACCTTCATATACATGTGGATTGAGTGAAGGCAACAATGTTAGTAGAACACATCAGTGAAAGTTTGGGGAAAATCCGACAATCCTTTCAAAAGTTATGAATTTTTTAAAATATCGGTGCAATCACTGCTGGGGGAGAAGACTACTACAGTGTATGATGTCACATGCGTGCAACGATATAAAGAAAATAAAAAGAGAATTTCACAAAACTTGACTTTTTTAATAAAGTGCACATTTCCTCGACTTGTAACTGACTCATGTTAGGGGTAATATTATTCCCCCTGACTTCTGAAAGAGAGAAGTCGAGTGCTCTTTTAATATGTGAGAAAAGTGAGAATATCTTGAATTTTCTGTATACTTTCTTTATGTAGTTGTACTCATATGACATCACAAGCTATAGTAGTCTTCTCATCCCGCCATGACTGAGCAGAAACTTCAAAAATTCATAACTTTTGACCGGATTGTCCGATTTTCCTCAAACTCTCATTGATGTTATCCACTAATATTGCTGCATTCACTCAACCCACATGTCTATGAAGGTGAACTTGTCCTTTAAAATATTTAGCTGACACTGGTATTCCGGTCCGATGGCGACTCGTATTTTTGTTCAAAGGCAATGCAACTTTATCCTGGCGGGTAACAAGAGGGTTGAAAGGGACATTCCAGACGATTTTCATAATTTCACATCATGTAGTACGTAAATCAACAGCTCCATGTGAAGAGTTTTTTCGCAAAAACCGATAAGTCCATTTTTGAGGATTTTGAAGTACGGTGTCTGTCATAACGTACAAAATAATACCTTTTAAATGATATATTGGTCACTACATATAAAGGTACATTTTTGAAGTTATGGTCAAAAGAAGCAAAAATTTTCTTATTATTCTCTTTATTTTTCTTGACCTTTAATCGCAAATATCTCCATTTGGCAAATATGGACTTATCGGTTTTTGCGAACAAACGCTTCATGTATAGATATGTGGAATTTATTGTGGTTCTTGCGCAGAGAAACAATACTCTGAAAAACCTTAAACAAATTACACTGAACAAGGAAGATGACATAGGAAGTTCATATACTTCAGAAATGTAGCAGTGTAATTCCATTACAATACCGCTTGCTTGCGAGTTCACCTGTGTATAATCTATGCATGCCGTCTTTTTTTTTTTTGTTCTGCTTCCTTGAGCCCACACACATGCATTCTTCTGCTTATGGTGACCCTGCCATCTCATCATCCTCGTTCATGACAATTTGTTATAAATTTCGAAAATAATCTAATTCTTTATCCTGATTATCATTTAAATTCTGAAACTCTGTTCTCAGTATAACTAAATTATATTTGTTCAAATGTAAAAATCTGACAATAATCCGGAGGTCTCCTTTAATTATCATCTCACCGAGATCCTAGAGACGATGTAGAGAAAGATGGACATACACGCCAGGTAGATTCGGATCCGATGACCGCCGAACCTCTTCATCATGAACTCCGGTAATGTGCATACCTGTTTCGGACAAATTGAAAAAAAGTCACACACATTTTCAAGTACTCTGTATCCGTTGCTATTTTCGCGTACAGATATGGAAGTAGGAGGTCACATACATTTTCGTGAGATGTTTTCGCGAATTGGCACGGACGATATCTTCAAATGCATTGTTCAAAATACATTTTCGCGTGTTGTTAAAATTCACCATCGAACTGTGATTCGCGAAATTCGCGAAAGTATAAACCCTCGCAAAAATACGACAGCTTTTATAGTAAACATCTGCATTCCTATTACGAGGACCTTTTACTTACGCCTATATAACTTTGTATTCAAGGTAATGTATTTTCGACTACTTTTGACAAAATCAAATACAAGTGAACAAACGAATAACCAAACAAACCAATCCCACTTCGATAGGACCGCAACAAATTATTAACGCCATTCCTTACCTGTCTGTTATCTCAGTAGTCAAATTTTTGAGTACTATCTTGTTAATTGCAAGGAAGTATCATAAGCTGCAAGATTTCAGAAAATTATAGAAACATGTTTTCTTGATATTACCACATGTATGACATAATGGTTTTGGTCAAAGTGCTTTGTTTAAAACATTATGATGTATTTGGGTCAGAATTCTGAACGATGTACAATTGAGCCAAAACAAGGCAAAATTAAAAAAGTAGGAAATTCTCCAAATTATCCATCTTACCTGAAAGCGTATAACTCAAGCTTTAATATGAACCCAATTATACTAGGATTTTCCCAGAGGAACAAGTTTTTATTCACCGCTGAAGTTTACCATGTCCAGAGCAGCGAACGTCCGTGAGGAATAGTACAGCACATACACTTGCATACCATTTAACATAGTTTCCAAAGATCTGATTCAGTTCAAAATCCTAACAAAATATCTTAAGGGACATGTGTACGTGCTTGCAGAATATTAAGCTTGTACTCTTAACTTGTACGTAATGGTAGACAACTGATGATTTAACTAAATTCGTCGTTTCTGTTGAAATATTGCTCTTCCGCTAAACACTTTCTCCACTTTACGCGCATTTTACAGAAACTCAATATTTTGACCTCTTATTTCACTATCCCATACTTCAATCCCCACTCCCAAATAATAACATACCTTTTCAAAATGTATCTGATCTAGGCAGTCTCTATAACCCAACGAACATAGCATAGTTTTCATCACGGAGGTTCGCATGTAGCTCACGGACGTTCGGAACAAACAAGATGCAGCTCTTTTGAGTTGGAAACGCATTCTACTCACAACAAACAGCAATTTCATGTCGAGAACAAACTCCTCTGCAAAATCCTGAACAGATACTACCAATTCTCAATTATATAAGCTTGTTTATCTTCTCATACTGAGGAATCAAAGAAAACAATTTTTTTCTCTCGTAAATGAACGTACAAACGTACGTGTAATCTCAGTGACGTAGTCCATCCTTGAGAACGAATATATTTATCAAAATTTCGTTATCATGAAGTAAAGATTCAGGTCCTAAATTTGTTACCTAAAGTCTACAATGCAAAGTTTGCTTATAACGAACATGGTCACAGCTAAAATTATAACAAAGAATCAACATATAGAAAGACAACAGAAATGTGCTCCGTTATAGAAATACGAAGTTTAGCTGGGGAGGGCAAACGAATACGTCGGTAAGAAATCCCTCTATGTTTGCTCCTTGTGTTACACACAGTTACCGAGGAGAATTTGTATTATTACATATATATTAGTCAGAAATGATAATAGGTTCGATACTGCGAAGTTTCGTCATAACAAAACACAATAAGTCCATATTACTTGGATGGATGTTTGTGACTTCGATATTATACAATATGGTTTGTTATAACAAACATTTTGTAGCGCGTCATTTCGGAGGCTCGTTATTCATTACAGATTGTCAATACGAAAATTGATAGAGTTCGTATAATTATGAAGCTTTTTTTATTCGGTAAATGATAGGAATCTCCGAAGGTTAATCGAAAGGTTTATTAATTGGAACATGACAAATCATGTTCGCTTATCCAAATGTGGAGAAACAAGTTAACAACTAAAATCCTCCAAATTTCAAAACCTCATAATAACCGTTTTCACCTAAACGAATATCAGGCCCTTTCCACTTTTAGAAGAACGGACCTAAAATAATGATCCTTAATATTTATTTTTCGGACTAACAAACTTTCGGAATAAGAAATTTTTTAATAACAAACCTCCTTAATTAACTACAACCTTTATTTTCCCATTTTCGGAATAACAAACCTTTGGACATCGGAAAAACGGATCTTAGGAAGAGTGAACGTATCAAAGTGCAACCTTTAAACCTATTTTTAATCATTACTTTTTTAACATGTGTTTTCAAAGTAAGCACAAAAGCACAAACAAATTGACGATCTCTCTGTCTCTTAAATGTAAAATGAAAAACAAAATCTTGGAAAGAATTACAAATGAACATTGCTTTTCATTGATGAGTATAAAACAACACCATGTGATGATAAGCGGAGGGTTTGTTTGTTTTCATCAGACAATAATTGTATACTGCATTATTTTTGTTTGCTTGTGACGGCATTTCGATGAATAAAAAAACAAACAAACAAACAAAAACTTCTCCAGAGGAATTTGGTACAACGGGAGTGCACTGGCAATTCTTTTCTCTGTGTGTTGGAGCTCGATCCCTTCTCTGTTTCTCAGTCATTTTTATTCAACTGCTTCCACGTCCTTTTGAAACTTTTCCATTTTTTATTCAACACATGCCCAATACGGACTTCTTCCGTCATTATCCTGCATGTGATTACATAGCACTTTTCGGATTTGTTTTGGCTTGTTTTGTTTTGTTTCTGTTTTCTGTTTGGTCGCAGCATGTCCAGGCTATCGAGGGAATGAGATAAAAATCGTCATGAAGAGAAAAATAAGAATGAATTAAGGCATTTAATATCATGACAGTTACAGCGAACGTCCGTTATGGAGACCAAAACTGGATGTGTTCTGTTTGAGACGGCAGCTACCATACTCAAAAGATAAACACTTGGTGCACCTGTCACTAAAAAGTGGCACTGATCCTCTTTCTCCTACTATGTAATCCATTGACTTATTCTACCAACGAACATCCGTGACCAAAACGTTTTCCTTTTGTTATTACAAGTAAATTGAGTGCTGAACATTATTCACTCGGGGCTCGGTGATTTGGTTATATTTTCAACTAACATTAACTTTATTCGCAGTGATATATTTGTAATTATCAGCAATTTCCTTTCTCGGACAGAACGTCCGTGAGCGAAACTTTCAGAACCTGTAACAGTACAAATTGTGTCCAGATCCTCATTAGAAAGAAATTTAAATGCACAGAAATTACAGATTACGCAAAATTCCGTTTTCCTATAACTTTGTTTTCAGTGTTTAGCTGTTTTTGTATAATTAGAGGGAAAACAAGCGTAAAATTGTGAGTAAATTTTCAACTGGTTTCTTCATCATGATCACATAACGCCTTAAAAATTCTGAAACTACTGCCCTAAACTCATTGGTTACTTTATAAAACTTTATTTGTGGCTATTGGAGCTAAAAGTTTTAAAGAATACGGGACACTTTCGGGACAAGTTATCCCTATCGAAGGGATTGCATACGTCACGGACGTTCGCTGGAATTGTCACGGACGTTCGTTCTACTGATAGGGTCATGTTCCCGGACGAATAACTAATCGGCAGAGAGTACCTAGCCTTCCTAACTCTTTCAAAAATTTTAAAAGGTATTGTCAATGCAGATTATAAGAAATTTGACATCCTTACAACATATGTATTGCTCAGAGGGGGATCAGGAGGTGAATTTTCAGAGAAAATATTAATCATTTGCATGGTTTTCGGTGAATTGCATGGTCCAAAAACTGCGGACAAGCCTCAGTCCGCTCCAAAAATAACATACAGCTCCTCGGCTAGAGAGCCAAAGGTAAAATGCACCTTCGTCATCAAAGCAAGATGGTGTCCCACTCGAAAACGTTTTAATCGTCACGGACGTTCTTTTTTTCTCGGAGGTTCGTCTAAAAACATAATTTCGGTTCCTATTTGACAAAGGATGGACAGAAACTCAAAACAAACATATTATCGTGTGGCTAGATCTTAGTTGATTACGACTCAGAACAATATCACCAATAGCGTTTATTGGGATACGATCTTTATTAGAAAACAGCGGAAGCACGTCCGTGACGAAAACTGAGTATAATTTTGCATAAAAGAATATTACGTCCCATGTACAGCCAGCAGACGTACAATTTTTGCAGGATATGTGCCATAGGTGGAACACCAAATTTTTGTATACATTACAGTTGGGACAACAAAGTAGAATTTGCAGCAGCGATAGAAATAAAAGCACCACGGACGTTCGTCTGTTTGGGACTTTGATATTTCAATTGTTCTCTGTGATTTTATACGTGCTCATAAAGTTCTTATAATTTTGTGGTTCATACCCATGATATGTCAGATCCAGAACATAGTCAGATATTAGATGCCACGTACGCTTAAAAATGCACATCATTAGTTTGAAAAACAAAAATCATTGTGAAAATAGCGTTTTTACCGTATTTTTACGCTTTAAGTCCTTGTCAAATGAAAAATATCAGGCAAAAGTCAACCAAACCATATATTTCCTGAAAGGAAATTTACCAATCTTTGAGATGACATGAAAAAATCTGGTTTCTTAGATCATCCTGCCGTGTTGTAAGGGAAAGAATGTCATAAGGTGCGAAAATCGGCAATTGTACATCGTTCAAAATTCTCACCCATTTACGTGTTTAGATGAATATAATATTTTTGATGCAGAATAATAAATGTCTTAGTGGGAAAAATTATATCGTTATGTAACTCTTTGCCTATCATATGGCATTATAAGGATATCTGTAATCATTTTCATAATGTATGTTTTTTTTTTTGTGTGGCATGTTCATTTCCTGTCCATTGGTTTATGTGTAAGATTTTTGCCCATTAGACTCAATGTCACAAAAAAGGGTTAACACAGAAATATCTTTAGTTGTACATTGTACTTGAAAAGACCGAAAAGTTATATAGGGGGAGTCAGTTTAAAAATGACGCAAAGCCAATGACGGAAGACGGACGAAAAGAGATCGCAATAACCTACTTAAGACTTTGACTCGAAGGTGAGCTATGGAAAATAAAATTGGCACAATCCGAGAAACCAGGCGAATGAAGGACAAAACATGATTATTTCTGAATAATGGGCTATATAAACCTACCCCAGATGCGATGTAGACGGGAATGAAGAGATAGGCCATGATGGGCAACTGACTGAGACCCTGTGGAGACAAACAGACAGACAGACAGACAGACAAAAATTGGGTGAACAGTTGCGAAAAAGACTTTACCAACGGCAGCTCCTCAAAATTTAGCTTCCTTCGGTAGTAATAATTCTTTTGATTGGTTAGTTGATGCTGTTTTATTTCTGATTTTCTCTTTCCAAGTACAATGACAAATCAATATAAAAATCGATACAGAGCATGCAAATCAATCAAACGATGAAACAAACAAAGAATGAGTTATATACAAATCAATGCAGGAATTATCAATTTGGTAACATACAGTGCCTGATAACATGCAATATGAATTATAGCAACTGTTATACTGCATTCATAATATGTGAATATGGGAGAGTATGGGACTGTGATCATAAGCAAAGCTTGACTTGGATGACCATAAACTGATATCATCACATTACAATACCAATTAAACCTTCACAGATAATTAGCATATGAACTGTATATGTGTATTCGTGAAGAGGAATGAACTCTTGCTTTAAAAGAAGACCATCTAGGCCTATATGTACCAGGCAAAATGCTTAGCTTTGAAACGGAGTGTTATAATCACGAGTGAAAGAATGTACAGATGTACACGACTTGATTTCATTTTATCTTGTTTCTAGTTTAGTTATTATCACGACACTGTATGCAAGTACACTCCAGAGATGCAAGTCTATTTAAAAGCAAAAACAAAACACGTACACATCCACCAACAAACACAAACTGTACGTTTATAAAAAAATTGAAAATCTATCGTATCAATCATTTTACGCAACATTTGGAAAAATATTGCCTAAAAAATGAATGTGATTTTGTTACCGAAACATAATTTTTAAATGAATTTGAAGCGTCAAAAATATTTCATATATACATGTGTTTTTTTCCAACTTCAAAGTAGCTCTGTAGCAAAAATGAAGTACTAGGTCTACCTCCTAGGTAGAACTGATTGATAGGTACTTGTACCACAGATATTATTCGTTTGATTTTTGTTTCAATTTATAGTTCGCATTCCTTTGACATAATAATGCAGTCTTCACAGCAGACATCAGTCGGCGTTTTTACATCAGCCCGATATAAATAGTGCGCTATTTTCTTACTTTGGAAATTAACCCGATCACGACATAGCGCGCTTATTGATAACGTGAATACAAATAGCGCGCTAATTGATCGAGAAAATTTCTCGAGTCCAACTCGGGAAATTTCCGAAATAGCAGGATACTTAGTAGGCGTTTTCACATCAGCCCGATGTTTCGAAATAACGCGCTATTTCCTGACTTGGGAAATTAACCCGATCACGAAATAGAGCGCTGTTTGATATTGTGAACACAAATAAGCGCTCTAATTGTATCGCTCTGATCGAGAAAATTTTTGAGTCCAATTCGGGAAATTTCTGAAATAACGGGATAGTAGCGCGCTGTTTGATAATAGGCGTTTTCACATCAGCCCGATATAAATCCAAGCGCGAGATATTTTTCGCGATTGCGAATTAGCGCGCTATTTGTATTCACGTTATCAATAAGCGCGCTATTTCGTGATCGGGTTAATTTCCAAAGTAAGAAAATATTTCATTTCTTTATAGGCGTTTTCACATCAGCCCGAAAAAAATCCAAACTCGAGATATTTTTGAACTTCCCAAGTCAGAAAATAGCGCGCTATTTCGAAACATCGGGCTGATGTGAAAACGCCTATTCACATCAGCCCGAAGAGAATTAGCCCGAAATTTTTTCGAGCTAATTCGACAGCTGAGCATGTGCAAACAGCAGCAGTAATGTGTGCACTTTCAAAAATTTCTTATGATTTGTGCGCAGTTTGCCTCGATCGATCGGGTCACACACGCTAGGCATGATGGGATGCATCGCGCTAATTTCTCGAGTCGTTTTCACATTAGGCGTTTTCACATCAGCCCGACAAATATCCAAGCTCGAGATATTTTTTAATGTCCCAAGTCAGAAAAATAGCGCGCTATTTCGAAACATCGGGCTGATGTGAAAACGCCTATTATCAAATAGCACGGTACTATAGCGCTATTTCAGAAATTTCCCGAGTTGGAATTTTCTCTATCAGAGCGATACAATTAGCGCGTTAATTTGTGTTCACATTATCAAATAGCGCGCTATTTTGCTATCGGGAAAATTTCCCAAGTCAGAAAATAGCGCGCTATTTCGAAACATCGGGCTGATGTGAAAACGCCTAATGTGAAAACGACTCGAGAAATTAGCGCGATGCATCCCATCATGCTTAGCGTGTGTGACCCGATCGATCGAGGCAAACTGCGCACAAATCATAAGAAATTTTTGAAAGTGCACACATTACTGCTGCTGTTGGCACATGCTCAGCTGTCGAATTAGCTCGAAAAAATTTCGGGCTAATTCCCTTTAGGCGTTTCCCATCAGCCCGATGTTTCGAAATAGCGCGCTATTTTCTGACTTGGGAAATTAAAAAATATCTCGAGCTTCAATTTTTATCGGGCTGATGTGAAAACGCCTAATGGGCTGATGTGAATAAGAAATGAAATAGTGCGCTAATTCGCAATCGCGAAAAATATCTCGAGCTTGGTAATTTTTATCAGGCTGATGTGAAAACGCCTAATGCGAACTAGCGCGCTATCTGATAATGTTAGGACTGATGTGAATAGGAAAAGAAATAGCGCGCTAATTTGCGATCGCGAAAAATATCTCGAACTTGGATTTTAATCGGGCTGATGTGAAAATACTCTCCACGCCTTTTGTGAGGATCTAGATCAAGCACCCGGTTGATTGTCCGTGAAATCAGAACTCTAAATTGTCGGTAACTCCTGAATAAGGGCTATTCAATACCAAGTCTAGTGGATTAATATGCTACCATTACTGTAAAGTTATATAAACATTTATTCAAAAGGAGCTTACTGCTTATGTAAGGTTACCTTTGTTTTGTGTATTATAGTGTAAACAGACGGAATCACGGTAAGAGCTTGATAATTAGATCAATAATGGCTAGTATGTGTCAACTTTGGGCCAAACATACTTTTTAAATTCTTTTATTTGTTTTCTCTTTTCTTTTTGTTAATTAATCAGTGAAACATTTCATGTAAAAACGTCGACATTTTGTCTCATGCTATATGATTATATCGAATAAAATAAATACAAATAAAATGTATATAGAAAAAAAGAATTGAACTGAATCATTCTCAACTTCCACTATCCTCCCCCACCTCTCCCATAATCGGAGAGAAAAAGTGAAAAAAAAATAGAGGAAGGAAATGAAGAAAACTTACGTTGATGTCGAAAGCTGCTGGAGACAGTCCTGTCACGGCAGCATCGCCTGCCAGACCGACGAAATGTTCGCTGCCAATATTGCTGGCCCATATTGACGCACCAACCTTCAAGAGAGAAGAACAATGTATATATACATATACTATATATATATATATACAAAACCCGTTTTTTTTTTTGCTCAAAGTTTTCACTATATATTTCACAGATATATATATATATATATATATATATACACACATATATATATATATATATATATATATATATATATACAGTAAACAACAAAGTAATTCATACCCCTCAGAAATTTTTTATTTTGAGCATATTTCTTACAAAAGAAAGATGGAGTGATGGTGATTGCCGGGTGTTAACTTTTTACTCTTATTTGTCCTCTATAAGTTGACATTAATTCCAGTCTCACCTTATTTGCATAACAATAGGAAATGTTGAGATATTTGGATTTGGGCCTTTACAGAATTATTCGTACCCTAATGAAAACACTGTCAATGTCATTGAATTTTTTCAGAGGACATACAAGGAAGTGTTCTTGTGTTTGGTCACTGAGTTTGTATAGATCTCCACTGATGCATTTGTTGTTATTTGTGCCAATAGGATTTCCATTAGCTGAAGATTTTAGAGTGTCCATGGCAACATGTGATATCTAGTTTCCAACTCAGATTAAACACTGCTTCAAGAATGTAGGAATTACTTTATACATTGGAGTACATTTACTATTAATGCCCCAGAAACATTACTTGCAACGTCAAACCCAAATATTCTAGTTAGGCCAAGTGACTCTGAACTGGCTGTTCTCCTTGAAGACATTGCTATAATAACTGCCTTGTGGATGTCTTCTCCCGATATAGCCTGACTCTATCATCCTTGAGATTGCTCTGGATAGCTTTGATGGTGATCTTTGGGATGACATTGCTTCCAGTGCACTGGGTCTTGTTCCCATAAACAGCTTACCTTTGAGCTCCAGACACACATCTAAAGGGAGTCGTCACAATGTGAAATTGTCCATTCTTGAAGCAGTAGCTGATATTTAAACTACAGATAAATATGATAGAGTATTCACATTCCTTTCTCAGTGAATAGGCTAATTGGTTAGCAGTAGTACACTGCATCTCCCAGCAAGGATGAAAGGCCTTTAAAGGCATGTCTGTAGTGATCTGAGGTGGTCAAGAGTCATGAACGCCTTAAACAGCATACAGTAGCCTCATCCAAAGTGTGCATTTTGCTCAGTACAGAGCAGAATTCTTCGAGGTGTGTCCGGATGTCAAATTTGTCACCTTATTTGTCATGGAGAGATTGCTTCACACATTAGAGACATTCCAAGGGCATCGCGAGCAGGAATAGATCCAACTTATACTGAGACAAACTCCTTGAAGCACTTCAGTGTGCAGGATTCCATGGACAACAACCACAAAAGAGCCTTTCCTCTGGCAGAGACACAAAATATGTATATGTCTGGTACGGTACTTGCAAGTAATGGTCTCAGGACATTACTGTTGATGTTTTTGGGTATACAAACAATTTCCAAGGTATTGAATTAATATCTAATATGCATAATCGCTATGAGGATCACATGGACACTCTTAAACCTCAACTTACTCGAATACTGGAGGTCCCCTTTGACAGAACGTGGACCAATGTCTATTGAAGACCTGCACAAACCTACTGGCAAAGCAAAAGGACTCTTCCAGGTTGCACTAATGAATATGTCAACGACAATGACAGTGTTTTCATAAGGTATAAATAATTCTGTAAAGGCCCAAATTCAAATATCGCAACATTTCTATTGTTATGCAAATGAGGTGAATCTGGCATTAACGTCAATTCATAGAGGACAACTAAAAGTATAAAGTTGACACTCAATCACCATCACTCCCTCCTTCACTTGTAAGAAATCTGCTTAAAACTAATAATTTCTCAGGGGTATGAATAATTTTGTTGTTAACTGTATTTTTGTGACCGTGCACCATAAAACAAACAAAACAGGTGAAATGGGCCAACTACGTCAATCTTGAGTTTTTTATATTATTTTCTGAAAGAGCTATGTTTCTTCTACACTATAGAGTTTGGGATCATAACACGAATGGGAAAGTGTGTTTTCAGCAGGGTTTTCTACAACCCCTTATTAGGGGAAGGTATAGAATGATCAGGTATGTATTAGAGGCCCCTTTTCATTTCTTGAAATCCTTTGTACTCTCTTCACTTTATAGTCTAATAACTTTTGAAAGATTAGTGTTTCTGCTTTGTAATTTGGCATTAATCATGAACAGAATGTGTTAATAAACGCCATGCTTAATTTCAGCTTAATTTGATAATCCCTTCATTGTTGTTGTTCCGGTGGTTGACATCCTGTGTTTTGTCCCTTTCATCGCACAGCTAGCGCGGCTTGGTGAAAGAAGCGCTTGAATAGACTCTTAAAAGCGCTGAATAGAGATTGCTTACTTTACTCAATAATTTATACGTGATTACTATATATTATATTTGCATCTTATCAATTGTTTTGCTTGGCTTTCATGGCTTTGAATCGGACCAATTGAGGTTCCTGTGTTGGTAAGCACGGGACTCTACTGCCTGCATATCGGAGGGGCCTAGGCCGTTAAAAACGGCTGAGAGGTTTGCTCGAGACAATGAGCCAGAAGATATAATACTTTAAGCAGGCAAATAGATGTACCGACAGCTGACCAAGGAAAAGAAATTTGTAGGGTAGTGTTTGGCGTAAATATTATAAAAAGAATGGAAAACGCCACTAAACACAAAACAAAAACAACAACTCTGTACTTCAGACCGTTTTTCTCAGTTCACACTTTTCCGCATTGTGTACTTTCTTTCCAGTCTTTAGGTAGGTTATGGGAGTCCAATTGAATCGAGTTATACATCTTAAGAGTCTGCTCTTTTAGAATCTGCCCTTAACCTTAACTTACCTGGGGGGCATAATGTCCCCCCCCCCCCCCCCCTACAAATTCCGCGACCATTCCGGCGCGCAAAATTTTTTGACCGCGCCGATCGCTGACTTTTTACTTTCAAGTCTCGCGCAACTTTTGAGACCAAATTTGTCACTCCCGGGCATACCGTTCCGAAGCCACGCCCCTTCAAAAAATTTTCGTCAAACCCAAAATTGCTCAAAAACGTGATTTTGTGTACAAAGTCAATACAAATTGTGTTTTTTTCAATTAATTCACGTAAAGATTCATATTTTTAATATTAATGGCTGAAATAAATTTATTCTAGTATAATCATGCTTCAAAAAATGTGTATGACAAATTCTGCTGAAAAAACAACATAAACAAAAGTTCGAAAAAACAGGGAAATACATAAAAAATTGATAAAACAATGAAAAACATAAGAAATTAATTTTGATACTGATTTTTTTTACGCACAAATGTTTGGAATGTCACTAGAAATATTTACACCAAAAATCAGCGTTCCACAAGCTTTTATAAGCCAATTACAGACGAAAATGAGGTTTTTGCATATATTTGCATAATTAATTGATTTAAAATAGAAAATGCAAATATTTTGAAAATTTAACTTCACAGTCTTGTAGATTACATCCGGCTTTATGTTCATGTAAAATTTTGCGGCGATATCTGGCGACTCTTAATTGGTTTGGTGATGCAAGTTCACATATATCATTATTTGTTTAAAATCTGTTTAACCATGGAACGAAAGTGTGATGGTATTCTTACCGGAAGCCAAGTCAGGAAACGCCCCGCCAAAAAGTAACCGCTGACCGTCCCTCGATTGGATATAAAGAGGGCCTGTGATGGAATGACCAAAGTGGTTTGAAGAAAACAGAACAATCATACATAAAAATCAACAAGATGAAGACATGTGCCTCGTAAAATAATATCAGTGACCATGCGTTCACAATCCTACCCGGACAGACGGTGTTAACATTGGGAGCAGTGATTTAAAATATGTTCCGAGTTATCACATTTGATTCATATACATGTGTAGGTCAGTTGCAGCACAGAACATCCTACCATACAACAATTTTGCAATAAAGCTTAAAATATAAGGAGATAAACTCACTATTTTACTCAATAAGTCATAACTGTAGACGGTTTTAATATTCAAGAAACAATTTTGAACTTACTATTGTTCGCATTTTATATATCTTAAAATACCTACGACAGATTATAATGAGTAACATTTTACATTGCTTGATAACTAACTCACATTTTAGGACTATTTTGAAGCACTAAATCAGGGCTTTGTTTCATCTGCAAATGGTGAATAATGCTTTTAAAATCGTCGTCAAATCACAAGCTAGTCTTGTCGGGGTGGAGGGGGGATATAAAGCTAAGCTGACAAATGAAGCTAGGTAGTAAATAGCCAGTACGGAAAAAAAAAATGATACTTTGAGACCTGACTCAAGGCTAACCTATGATGGACATTTATTGCATGGTGACCTCTTGCTCTGAGACTACAAACACCCATATAACACCTATATTTTATCATTATTATTATTATTTTTTTTTGGGGGGGGGGGTTGTGAAAGTGAAACAGTTTGTCGATAGTGTTAATTGTTGGTAATAGTCTTCTTTCAAGAGGTTATATTTCATTAGAATAATGTATCAACGTGTGCGACAAATACGCATCTAACCACATACACACACCACACACGCTGTGTGTGAGTGTGTGAGTGTGTGTGCGTGTGTGTGTGTGTGTGCATGTGTGTGTGTGTGTGTGCATGTGTGTGTGTGTGTGTGTGTGTGTGTGTGTGTGTGTGTGTCCGGGAGGGAGGGAGGGGGTGCTGCCGCTTTAATCTGTAGTAAATCTATTGTTATAATAGTTGTGATTGGATTTTTTTTTTCATAATATTATTTAAAATAAGGGGGCGCGGGGGTGTTCACATAAATTATACTTACATAAATTCCAGCAGATAGAACGATGGCGAAGTAGGTAACCAGGGCCACATAATCCCAAGTAGTAAGTACAGCTGTCGCCATCGCAGATATCCAGATTTCCTACAGCAACTATAGTCTATAAGTTGATAACACCTGTGGTGTGTTACAAATTTATCGACAAAGGTTGACTACCGGTTACAAGATATATGTATGTCTACAGTGCACAAGCATTAACACGATAACATTCAACAGCAAATGTTCCACGTTACGCGTCTTCATAACATGATGATACGTGTAGTTACCTGGATTGCTGATGTAATGGTAGTTGCTTTATAAATGGGATCGTACACAGTTCGGGTTGAGACCTAACATTAGGTTTCTAACATTTTTGAAAAGGTAATGCGAACCTCGTTTGAAATGTGAAAAGGTATGTAATTCCAAAAGGGACTCAATAATTTTAGTTGATGACAATCGGTTTTGAAATGACTGAGATACCCAAAACAAAGCGAGTTTCTTTTGATTATGATCGCTTTGTTTTAGGGGGGGGGGGGTATCTCAGCCATTCCAAAACCGATATTCAAGTAATAAACCTTGAATTCCTCTTACAATGGTATGCTCTGTATTATTTCATAAGTGGTGTCTTGTTATGTCGCAAAAAATGTTAAAAGCCCAATCCCCATCTCCACCAATACTATACAATCACTTTAATTTCTCGGTTGAACGCCAGGTACATGTGACAATTCAGTTGAGCATAAATAAAATGCTCGTCTTTATTTGGCATAATCGTGAAATGATATGCATTTTCAATCACCTATTACAACTGCATGAACAGTCTTGTACTCAACAACTGTACTTCAATAAGCCAGTTCGTAGTTCAACTTTGCGCATGAGCAGAAACAAGGTCATTCAGACCAACAGGCATGTTGGTTTTAAAATCATATCATGGGATAGGCAACTGCGATGCAATGATTATTCATGGTACTTATAAATGCGGCTTGCCAACACATCCACCTGACAGCAAAAGCGGTATTTGGCAATATCAATAGAAAGAGATAGTCAATACATTCAATGCAAAATAATTATATGGATGCTTTCCCAAGTGTATATTGGCGGATCGTTCTTCTCGTCTGGTCTACACAACTCTATTCTTTGTTTGAACAGGATTGATGAATCCCCTAATAATGATTGTTATGTAAAAGATTATGTATTATGTCGCTCTGAAAACGAGTGAAGTGCCCTTAACCGACTGAGAAAAGAAAAAGGTCATTCGTACCAATGCGCCCTTGAGCTCACTCCGAACTGGCTTATTGACTATGTGTTACATTCATATGAATGAAATGAACTAGATATGCCGGCATAAGATTAATAAATCGATCAAACAACTTTCATTTTTCTGTAGACTTCAGCTACCACAAATGAAAAAAAGAAGAAGATAAATGATGAGTGAAATGACGTTTCTTTGCTTGACAATATTCTATTGCGTGAGCTGATCAAGATTTTTGTTATCATCGAGTGGTAATCACCATCATGTCATACACATGACCAGCGATACATGTCAGCACTCCATTCAATTCACTACTATTTGTCATTGCTGCCGAGCGCCACCCACATCCATACACTGTAATGTTCGAACATCTAGCAAAGGAAACAAGACGGTTGTGACTCCATTTTCTAGAACCTCCTTGGTTAGACACTACGCAAATAAAGCCCATGAGTTCCACACGAGGTAAAAACAGACCACGAGTTCGACAGATACAACACGGAGCTTAATGTGTCGGTCTAGTGGGCCTTGTTAACTTATAGTGTCGAACTCATTATTGGGCTGTATGACTCGTGAGCTGTATGACTCGTGGGCTGTACGCCTCGTGGGTGTCGGTCTCGTGACATGCACCCGTTATAGGATATCAAAGGGGAAAATAATTCAACATGGCTTAAGTCGATTCTTATACAGGAGACCTCTATAAACAATTTTAGACTGTTGCATTTAACATCTATAAATATAGTGATTCCGATGTAAAATGAGAATGTTTTCAAACTTCATAACAAAATCACAATGAAGGAGGATGATGACAAAATGCAGCTACACGTTGGGTGCTCAAGGAAGCAAAACGAAAGAAGAGAGAATGCATTAATTTTACGCAGATGAACTTGTTAATCTAATTCAATTCAATTCACTTTAATGATCATCGAGTAGAAACAGAAATATATAGGCCTACAGTGTAGAATGTGTCTGGGAGTTCAAAGCCAAAGGCAGAGGTCGCAGCCGAGTCCGGCTTTCATTTCACTGTACCAAAATCGGCCGCGCATTTGTCTAATCTCTGGAGGTACTAGTAGTCTCGGTCGCGGCTCGGCCGCGGAGGAGCCCGGCCTTTTCTCATTGTAAACGCAGACTTGGCCAAATGCGGTAACAAATTTAGTCTGGCTTCCAGACCCTCTGCCCGTACTATTTCGCAATTGAGGCCGTGTTCGGCCACGGCTCGGCCCGGCCCTGCACTGTAAATGGGGTCTTTGGTTTCTGCTCAAGAACCATGATGAATTCCACAATTTATGCAATAGCACCAAGGAGGTTTCATAGCTGGAGTTTCAATTGGCTGTAATATTATTCAAACAGTTGTCAGTTTTCTGTTGATTTAAAACAATTTCACAAGTGCACAAACTTGTGCCTTTAATTATACGCAGGTGAACTTTAAGCAAGTTGTATGCTAACGTAATTGGAATATGTGATCCTGTATGTCGTCACTCCTATTCATGTTCGGTGTATCATGTTTTTAGGTTTTGTAGAATATTGGTTCATCTGCTCAAGGACCACGAATAATAAATTTCACAATCTATGCATTAGTGCCAAGGAGGTTTCATAGTTTGAGTTTCAACTGTGGTGGCTTTAATTATTCAAACAGGTGTCAGTTTTCTAGTGACGTACAAAATAATTCCACGGGTGCATTATCTTTGATGATCGATGTTCGATGCCGCCATCTTGTTAAGCAATATGAAGATTCATTTTGAACGTATATTAATGTTTATTATATTTTGCGCGTTAAGTTATTAAAGTGTATCTTTGGCCAAAATAATATTTCGGATATGTGAAAGAGACACATTTCAGTAATCCATTGCACCATCTTTCAGAGAAAAGGGTTATCAATTAGTGAAATAATGCACCTCAAAGTTTCCAAACACACTGCGTCTGGGAGATTCAGGAACCGCTGTGGTTCCGTAAACCCAATGCAAACAATAGAGTTTGCTGTAGTCTTGCCTCCCAGACCCATTGTGTTTAGAAACTTTCAGATGCATTATTTTACTAATTAATGACCCCTTTTCTCTGAAAGTTGGTGCAATGGACTACTGAAATGTGTCTCTTTCACATATCAAAAATAATTTTTTGGGCAAAGATACACTTTAAACAAAATGAAATTTCGTTTTATGATAAAGCATATAAAACAGATGTCAATCCTGTTCAGAAAGTTGTGCAAACATGGTATCATGTAAGTGTTGAAAACTGTATCATAGTGGATAGTCGCTTTAACATCTTTCCATTAATCTCACAAATAAAACTGGTATGTAGGAATATTTAAGTATAAGTCTTCATTAATAGATATATCAAATCTGAGTCAGGGCATGCACAGTCGAGTAATTATCACTGTATTTCCCTACTGTTTGCCCAATTTCTCTTCGCGTAGCCCCCGTGTCTTTTACCATGAAGCATATCACCTATCTTTTTTAAAGGACAAGTTCACCTTCATAAACATAAGGATTGAGAAAATGCAACAATATTAGTAGAACACATCAGTGAAAGTTTGAGGAAAATTGCACAATCGATGCAAAAGTTATGAATTTTTTAAATTTTTGTGTTGGAACCGCTGGATGAGGAGACTACTACAGCTTGTCAGTCATATGCGTACAACAGTATAAAGAAAATGTAAAAGAAAATTCAACATATTTTCACTTTTTTGGCATAATAAAAGTGCACTTGACTTGCCTTTTTCTAAAGGCAGGGGGAATAATATTACCCATAACATTTGTCGGTAACGAGTCAGGGGAATGTGTACTTTTTTCAAAAGATGGAATTTTGTGAAATTCTCTTTATATTTTCCTTATATTGTTGTACGCATGTGACATCTAAGTTATTCATACACTGCAGTAGTCTTCTCATCCAGCGGGTACTGCACAAAAACTTCAAAAATTCATAACTTTTGAACGGATTGTCTGATTTTCCTCAAATTTTCAATGATGTGTTCTTCTAATATTGCTACATTCTCTCAATCCTTATGTTTATAAAGGTGAACTTGTCCTTTAAGTATACAGGGATAGCGAAAAGTAACATCACAAAGACAACTCTCCCGTAGAAACTGGCTGGTGATTATGCAATTACACGTGCACGAGTCGATATTGTTTATCTGCGCGGCAGATCCAATTTGGTGTACACATGCTTTTAATTTCGACTTGCGACATCGAACATCTACAGCAACGGAAATAATATTTCATATTATGACGGTTGTGACTCCATTGTTGTCTTAAACCTCCTTGACAGCACTATCGATTTACTCGACGTTATGCAAGATCTAAAACTATTATATTAATCGCCTGGAATACCCGCATTCGTTCATTCTATTTGTTCATCCATCATGTCTATTTCGAATACGACATAGTCAATATTTTGTCGAGCATACAAAAGAGCCGATCTAGTAATCTGACGCGTGCATATCTTCTTAATGTACAACAATGTCAATTGACAGTCATAACAAGAGACCCGGGGGTCACGCGCTCACCTAAGTATCGCAATTTCACCTCCCATGCATTCTTGCACACTTTTACCTGAGAACATTGGAAACTTAGAACTGCATATGGAACCCCCCCCCCCCCCCCCAACTCCAGGGGGGGGGGGGGGGGCAAGCAGCCCTGGATCTGCAATGAACAAACTTGGAACTAAAGTCATCAATGTACAAACTCATGGTATTAACTATGCTTTATCATTTCTGGTTCTAGAGTAGAAGATTTTATATTCCTTAATGTGAGGGGGGGGGGAGGTGGGCCCCCTAGGCCCCCCCCCCCCCAAAAGGGACATGGTGCCCATTTGAAGAAATTGAGATTCTATCCCCCTAGGGATGCTACCTGCTAAGTTTGGTCAAAATTCATCATGAGGTTTTCAAGAAGAAGATGAACATGACACAATTCAGGCCCCATTACAACTGTACTGTAGGACTTCTCTCCATCCCCTCTCCTGGGTCCCAAGAGGGGGGGGGGGGGGTACCCCTGTTTCCGCCAACCCCATGAACAAACTTGAAACTACAGTCATCAATGTACTAACTCATAGTGTTATCTAAGCCCTATCACTTCTGGTTCTAGAAGATTTTTAAAGATTCCTTAGTTTTAGGGGGCCCTCCAGGTGGACCATGGTGCCCATTTGAACAAATTGAGATCCTTTCCTCCTAGCGATTTTACCTACCAAGTTTGGTATAAATCATACGTGGGGGATATCAAAGTGAAGATAAAAATGTACAATTTAGGTCCCATTAGGACCCCTCCCCATCCCCCTCCCCTGGGTCCCAAGGTTGGCACCCCTGATTTTCCCCATGAACAAACTTGAAACTACAGCCATCAATGTACTAACTCATACTATTGTAATATAACCGGATTTCTCCAGTTACTGTGGGATCTTTACTGGGTATATATTCGCGGACACTTCACTCACGCTCAAAGCGATCAGACCACATCTCCATATCACGCCGAGTCGACATCATTAATTCACAAGCAACAAGAAAAGTGCGTGCAAAGAAGAAACTTTATTACCGTACTCGCCAATTCGGAGAGTTCGTCTGCCACGGTGCGTAACTGATCACCGCACGAAGAGTCGATACACAGCGTCTTGTATACAATATACAACAAAGCACAGGGGGACACACCACGGACACATCCGCCTCTGTCGAGAGTCAGCTAACCACTGCTCCCTCACACTGCTCGCTCGAGCGAGACTTTACCCACGTGCGACCCGTGCCCCCACTACAACTCTTAAGGTCACGGGGTCACCGCACGCCGCCAACGTCCTACTAGACGTACCAGAGACACCTACTTCTAGTGCTCTAAACTCATTTCATTACACAGCCCCTCCCTAAGACTAGTCAGTCCCTTGACTAGAGCATGGCTTCTCACACATAATGAAATGACCAAAAATCGGATACTTAAATTCCGTATCTCTCTTAATTAAAAACACAAAAAATAACGCAATATCGACCTGCTTATTTGAATCTCTCCAATTAGCACGTACAGCAACCTTTACCCTTCTCTCTAAGCACATTAAAACAACAAGTATCTTACATGAAAACAACATGAAACACTTTCTGCCAACTCTGCATGAACATGTATTTACATAACTTAAGTCAACACCGGAGATAAAGCTGAATCATTACCTGCGTTTGAGTTATTTAAAGGTCATGAGAGTTTGGTTTTCCGTCTTTGTCATGACGTAAATCTCACAGAGCACCTTGTGTAAGTACATTGATTAAAGTTTCTGTCGTTGAGGTTATTTGCGCTTTTCCAGTGGTAACTCTTCCAGTGATTCGAGTTATATTTACACTTAATTATATGAATAAACAAAATAAACAAAGCTTTCTTAATAGCAGTCCACATTATCTTAAACACATATAAAACACGAAAAACACTGGAGCGTTATGGTCGTTGCATCTCTTCGCTAAGTCTGCACTCCCACTACTGCGTCAACAAGGAATTCCTTGCGACGTTCTAGTTTGGTGCACAAGGCTCCGTCCTTGTATGTCATCTCGCAGACCACATGACAGATATGACAATACGTCACTGCTGGTGTCAACCTGTCGAGGTAGCACATGGCGTTGCAGGTATGGTGCACATATTGCAGGGATCCCGCAGTTTCCTACATTATATACATTAAGTTGCGGCTGTACACGAGTCACTACAATCACCTGGCGCTCTATCATACCCAGCATCCCTGATACGAGTCATCGCATCGCTGAGGAGAGTTTCGCTTCCTTGGTTGATTACGCCGGAGATCAGTATGGAAAACGTCGGAGAAATGGATTCATCTTTGCCGGTGTGCAAATCGATAGGGTCAGACTCTGGTCGAACGTCTGCAGCTTCGTTGAGGAACTTCCGAGGTGAATGGTGCCACGAGGACATGACGATCCGGCTCCTGTAAAGGAGCATCAATACCTCCACCAACCTCGATCAAAGACTGTAACAACGGCTCACCAAAGCACTGTTTCATTCGAGCCAGGTGCATAAAGCTTTTCTTTCCGATGTTTTCTCTTGTGTTCGGCAGGTCACGTCCGACAACCTTCCTACAACCAGGAACGGACCTTGTCATTTCCGTTGTCAGGATGTGTAGCAACGCAGAATTGCATTAAAATGCACCAGGAATAGAGTTTCGGTCTGATCGTGAAAACATGCATGTGCACGCATAGCAGGCATTCGATTTGAAGGCACTACTAACGACACTGCAGGCATGGCAGGCATTCAAGGTGAAGGCACCGCTGGCACTACAGGCGCTACTATTTCTTCTTGACGAGTAGGGTCCTACTGTATTTTCTTCCGGCGTAGACTTCTGCCTCTCAAACAACTTCAACTTCATGATGTCGGTATTGACAGATGAACTTGCAGGCATACCGGGCATTCAATTTAAAGGCACCGCTGACACTGCATGCGCTATAGGGTCCTCTTGACAGGCGCTATTCTCTCTTTATCTTCTCCAGGCTGCGTAAAGTCTAAAACAATACAGGCGCCTTCGCCGGCAAGCGCCTTTCCCCTGCAGGCGCCTTCGCTCGCAGGCGCCTTTCCCCTGCAGGCGCCTCCGCCTGCAGGCGTCCTTCACTGCAGGCGCCTTCCCCTGCAGGCGCCTTTCACCTGCAGGAGCCTTTCAACTTCAACTGCAGGCGCCTTTCACCTGCAAGCGTCTTTCACCTGCAGGACGAAATATACGCAAGATGAATTTACTGATCCAGACTCACCCTGCAGGCAACGAAAAATATAGTAGGCATTCGTAACGAGGGCACTACTATAGCACTGCAGGATTAATCATCTCTCCTCTAATGCAAAATATGTCACAATAACATGAAAATGATCGTTATAGCAGTCTCCTGGTCCACGCAACCCATCCCACCGCTGCCACCAATGTAATATAACCGGATTTCTCCAGTTACTGTGGGATCTTTACTGGGTATATATTCGCGGACACTTCACTCACGCTCAAAGCGATCAGACCACATCTCCATATCACGCCGAGTCGACATCATTAATTCACAAGCAACAAGAAAAGTGCGTGCAAAGAAGAAACTTTATTACCGTACTCGCCAATTCGGAGAGTTCGTCTGCCACGGTGCGTAACTGATCACCGCACGAAGAGTCGATACACAGCGTCTTGTATACAATATACAACAAAGCACAGGGGGACACACCACGGACACATCCGCCTCTGTCGAGAGTCAGCTAACCACTGCTCCCTCACACTGCTCGCTCGAGCGAGACTTTACCCACGTGCGACCCGTGCCCCCACTACAACTCTTAAGGTCACGGGGTCACCGCACGCCGCCAACGTCCTACTAGACGTACCAGAGACACCTACTTCTAGTGCTCTAAACTCATTTCATTACACTATTAACTAAGTTCTATCACTTCTGGTTCTAGAGAAGAAGACTTTTAAAGATTCCTTAATTTAAGGGTGTTTGGGCCCCCCATAGGGCCCCCAGGTGGGCCATGGTGCCCATTTGAACAAATTAAGATCCTATCCCCTAGGGATGCTACCTGCCAAGTTTGGTGAAAATCGGTCATGGAGTTCTCAAGAAGATGATGAAAATGTAAACAGTTTACGCACGACGGACGACGGACGACGCACGACGGACGACGCACGACGGACGACGCACGACGGACGCCGGACGAAGAGCTATCGCAATAGCTCACTTGAGCTAATAAGACAGGTCACTGGCCTTCTGCACGTTCCTAAGGTTACATGATTTGAAAGGAATTGGGCAATTCCACGGTAACTCGCGTTACAAATAATGGGTACATTTATGCGATAATGTGCCAATAACTTTGTAATTGGTAAGATTTACAAGTTACTTTTTTCATCATGGGTTAAGTAGACATACACCAACTAAATGAATCCAAAAAGAAAAAGAAAGGACAAACATGTTGGGATTCTTGAATCATTTAATTTTGGTAACTCGCGTTGCACAAAAAGGACATGGTCAGTTCTGTAAAGACCTCTTTTTGGAAAGTCTCCTCATACTAGACAATCTTGATAAAAGTTTTCCTACCTTGAATTGATAGTGGGTTATGACTCATAAATTAACACTATCAAAGTTGAGTAACAATGACCTGGTAAAATGTAGGGAGCCTTTATGGCGGTAACTCGCGTTACGGTAACTCGCGTTACATTATGTCCACTAACACAGGGTGACACAAACTGATGATATACAACTGTTCTGATGGCACTGAATCTTGTGTTGACTATTTTGAGAGAAGCTTATTTTTGTAGATAATAAAATGAATAAATGTTAAACAAATATTTTACTAATAAACCCAATAGAAGAATGCGTTTAACCCTAAAAAGACTGGGGGGGGGGGGGTCCTAAAAGGCCCCCCCTCGACATTTTGCGCGATTACTCTGCAACACGCGATGCTCTCGCCGCGATGCTCTATGACTTTTTTCTTTCAAGTTTCCCATACATTTTGACACCAAATTTGTGATGCCCGGGGGTACGGTTCTGAAGTTACATAACTTTTTGTACATGCACGTGAGGCCGACAATGGCTCAAAAATGTGATTTTGTGTACAAAGTCAATGCAAATTGAGTTTTTTCACATGGTTCAGAATATAAATATGCTTATTTTTTACTCTCAATGGCTAAAATTAATTTGTTTTAGGAGTATTAGGCTTCAAAAAGTGTCTGCCACAAATTTTGTTAAAAAAACAAAAACAAAAGGTCGAAAAAACAAGGAAAAGCATAAGAAATTCATAAAACAATAAAATAAATAAGAAATTAATTTTGATACCGAATTTTTTTTCAAGTACATTTGCTAAGAACGCCACAAAGAATAATTAGATTAAAAATGAGCACTTTTGGAGCTTTATTTACTGATTTAGATCAAAGAGTCTGATTTCTCGCATAAATTAGCATAATTAATCAAAAGAAAATAAAAGAAGACTATTTTGTAAAATTTAAATATACGATCTTGTAGATAACATTGCACACTACCATTGTGCAAATTTCCGCGGCGATCGCGCGATCCACGGCCGAGATCTTAAGGGGGGGGGGGGCCCTTTAGCCCCCCCCCCCCAGTCTTTCGAGCTACCAAAATAGCCCAGTCTTTTTAGGGTTAAGACTAATAAAAGCTTCACTCCTCATAGAGACCTTGAATATGTTTGAATATATACCCAGATCAGGGGCGGATCCAGGAATTTCGTAAAGAGGGGGCGCATTTACAAAATTAAAGGGGGGCGCACCCCCCCCCCCATTTTTTTCTTTTTATTTCTTTTGGTTTCAACAAAAAATAAAGGGGGGGGGCGTGCGCCGGTTGCGGTCCTCCCTGGATCCGCCCCTGCAGATGATTTAGGTGTATAAGTGCATTGTAATTTTCAGAGTGTAAAGATGAAAAATGTTGAAAGTCTTTTTTATAACACAACATTAAAGTATCAAACCCTATCTACAAGTTTACAAAAAAAAAAGCTTACAATCTTTAAAAAATTCAAATCCTTGTGAGGAGTGAAAACTAGTACATTTCTTTGCAACTGATTGACAAATAGATCAGTTCGTAATTCCACTTTGCGCATTTGCGCACTGAGATAAGCATCTGTGATGCGATGATTATTCATGCGATCCTCATCTATGGCTGCGTTTATCAACTTTCCCCTGTTTAAACGACTTTCGAAAGCCCTTTTGATAGCCCTTTCGATAGCCCTTTCCATAGCCCTTCCGAAAGCCCTTTCCATAGCCCTTTCGAAAGCCCTGTCCACTCCCTGTACTATTAATGTGCCGCTTGGTTTCGTCGGCTGCGTTTATCAACTTTCCCCTGTTTAAACGGCTTTCGATAGCCCTTTCGATAGCCCTTTCGAAAGCCCTTTCCATAGCCTTTCGAGAGCCCTTTCCAAAGCCCTGACTGCCTGTACTATTAATGTGCCGCTTGTTTTCTAAGAAGGGACGGCGAAAAGCAATTACCATCATAAAGACATAATCTTCCTTTGAGAGTAACGAGTCATGATACAATGCCACATGAATCAATTGTCTTCCTATCTGTGAGGCATGTCCAGTTTAGCACATACTTCAAATATTTCTGAGTGGCGGCATGAGACATGGGATAAAAGGGAATGAGACCGTTGTTACTCTATTTCTCAAACCTTGTTTGGTGAGAGAAACACCTCCTTGTTCCAAGCATAATCTATGCGTGCATTACACACAGCTGTATGCATACACCTGTGTACACGCACTCGAGTGCACTTTACGTGGCGCGCGTCTTTTCAGAAACTGGAAACGCATGGTTGCGTAACCGCAGTAGGGCGACCTAAAGGGCTTTCAAAACAGCTTTGCGTTTATGAACTTCGAAAGGCTTTTAAAAACAGGTTTCTGATAACCTGTTTAGGAAACCTGTTTGGATCGTCACAAATTTCGGGCTTTCGAAAAGGCTTTCCTAAAGGGCTTTCAAAACAGCTTTGCGTTTATCAACTCGTAAAAATTCCTTGAAAGCTGTTTGGATAACCTGTTTCTGCCGAGAAAAGGAGTTGATAAACACAGCCTAAATGATGCTTGCCAGCACATCCACCTGACAGGAAGAATGGTATTTCGCAATTCAAAAGGAAATAAGCTGTTACTGCATTCTATACAAAACAATGAAATGGATGCCTGCTAAATCATAAACTGATGGAAGTATTCTGATCCCCTGATCTAAAAAAATGCAAGTTCATTCTTCTTCTTTTTTTTGAACATGAATTTCATAAATTGTTATGTCGGGCAAGCTTACGCATTATGCCGCTTTGAAAACGAGTGAAGTGCCGAACCAACTGAGAAAAAAGGAGAGGTCATTTGTACCAATGTGTACATGAGCTACAGTGTAATTACGAACTGGCTTAATTATTACCGTACATCGACGTAAGAACCGGTAAGCACTGAAGTGATCAGTGTTTGGCAGTAGCCATGATAAAAAAAGTCATGGGCGTACATACTCGAGCAGTATTCGAACCTAAGACCTCCTGATCACCGGACGGGCATCATCTTCCCCAGACCACCGAGCTTTCGCCTAACAGCAAGTGTTGGTTCTAATCCTTATAGCATGCAGCGGGTACTGTATAATTATTCAAATTCATGAAATTCTTCCGTTGCCAGATGTTTTCATTGCAACTGATTGATAAATTGCCCTAAATCAACGTAAATAAGCACTGAATTGATCAGTGTTTTAGTAGTAGCCATGATAAAAAAGAAACACATGGGCATACATACTCGAGCAGGATTCGAACCTAAGACCTCCTGATCTCCGGACAGGCTTCATCTTCAGTAGACCACCGAGTAAGGATTAGAACCAACACTTGCTGCTTTATTCCAGGAAATTCAGAAGATAAATTTTAGCTCTCATTCACTGCTGGATGTACATGTACACATGCAGTGAGTAGACGATGTCATAGACCATGTACATTTTTTCTTCAGATTTATGGGGGAAACGTAACGGAGGTAGCAATTTATAGCACCCGTAAAAATGTTGGAAACGTGAACGAAACCATTGTACTTTACACAAGAAAAAAAAAAGGGGAAAAAATCTCTTTTAAATGAGTGATGCATGATGTTTCTTCTTAGGACTCGGGTGAGATAAGTAACAATATTATGGAATTCACGGGTTAATTAACCGACCATAGCACCCCAACCCCTAGATTTTACGCACGATGCTTTATCTATTTATTCGTCATCATACAATTTTTGTTTTCGAGCGTGTTTTCGTGGGCAAGACGAGAATATTATAGAGCGTGTTTCTACTGAGCGACGAAAATTCGAGGTGATGCCAGCCGATGCGTGGTGATTCGTGGTGATACTAGCCGATGCGTGGTGACACCTCGAATTTTTCCTCAGTAGAAACAGTTCGGGTAGTGGCCGATGCGCGGTGATACGACCCGTCGTGGTGCTCCGTCGTCTACCTAACGAGGTGGTCGATGCGTGGTGATGCGAGCGACGATTCTCAGTAGAAACCAAAGAGTATACTGTAAAACGAGGAATTTTCGCGTGCATTTTAATTTCGCGAATTTCGCGAGCGCAAATATTCGGGAAATTAAATGCCCGCGAAAGTTTTTGTCTACACTACATGCATTGAACGCCAGTGGCAATTCGCGAAAATTCCATGCCATGAAAAAGGCTGTCGGCTCCAATTCGCGAAAATTTCATGCCGCGAATATAATATCATGTTTTACAGGTAGCAGCTGCACTGCGTGCGCTTCTATACTCAGGTAGAAACACACCGGGTAGCGAAATCGCTGTGAACCGGACGTCCAGAATTTCGCCCCGTGCTTTTCAATCGGTTCATCGCACACACTCCGACGTGTACACAGCGACCGTATTTTCGCACACATCACACAGTGCTGTGTACCAACTCGGTTGTGTATAGAGGCCCAACGTGTAAATTAATTGCGTGCATTCATCGTCTATTGTTCACGTGATTAACAGCCTATTGCACTACTACTGAGTCCTATCAAGGAGCTATTAGCTCCTTGGTCCTATTTACTTTGATTTTACACCACTGGCACGCTTCTTCAGCTTCGAGTCTCCGAATTTCCCTTTCGTAATAGCTGGCATTCGATCGGCTATCTCTGAGATAAAGCACAGCTGTGATGCAGCGCCAACTCTATGAAGCGCACATTCTCTACCATCCCCTGTTCCTTTTTTCCTTGTTCAGCGTGTAGGCATTCTCTCATTCTCTCTTTTTCTTTCTTTAATTCCTTCCATTCTTTTCATCTATTCTGGCAAGTGATGTTTCTTCTGTTTTGTCCCGCCCTGTCTTATATCATATTTGTGACCAGTGTTTGTATATAAATAAGTAATTCATACGTTTCATGAGTGGTTCACAATATGCAAGCTTTGTTTTTGAGTGGACCTCTCTCTTCTTTTCTTTTTTCAACTGAAGCATGACTTTGCATTACTTTTTTTTTGCCAGTATGAGCTCTTATGTTTAATTTTGCAACTCTAGGCAAATGTTTTTATTTATGATGTAATACCTGATTTATATTGTTATGTTTTGTAATCCCTTGTTGGTCGTGAAAGACAGGAAAGATGGCTGCGCCAAAGCTACAGCTATTCAATGCACCACTGGCACTATCAACAGATGTAGTACGAAAGAGATGCTTCGGTCGACAAGGGTTTGTGCCTGCAAACAGATAACACCTCCCAGATGGAAACTATTTCAACTACTTCTCTCCTATCCACATTTTCTGGTCGACTTTTCATCCCGTTGACAGCCCACAGGGAGGAAGATTTCTGGCTGCACTCGCTTTCTGATCCCCACCCCCCCCCCCCCCCCCCCCACCACCCCCTTCAGCTCTGTCTCTGTCAAATTTGTCTGTCTTGTGTGAGCAAGACGGCGCTCGCTGCAAAAACAGTCACTTGTTTGATTAGTTTTACGTCGTATTAGATAACGAAACTACATAACAGCAAGTCACAATGGTCGTCAGGCCGTAATAATTAACAAAGATAATAAAAACGGGTTATATTCACGTAAAACACAAGCAGAAACCAGAAAACAAAAACACAATTTATGTCAACTTATGAACACGTGGGAAGGGGCTAGAGGATAGAGCGAGCGAGGGCAGCAGGGAGGTGGAAGATCTCTTCAAAACGAACTAAGCATGCATATCTATTCTATACGCGACATAAGACATTCAAAAGAATGTCGAAAATGACTCTAAATGTCGGACGTTCCGTCAATGTAAGGTTGGAAAAAAATTACTGGACTTACTCTCAGGTTTGAGCGGAATATGAGAATTGTTCGTCTCCTGATCCCGTTGCGTTGGTCACTGCACCTGCCCAGGCTCCACTGCTAGCGAACACTGCTGAAGAGCGCAATCGCCTCCCTGAGACCGGTCGGTTTCGAGGGTTACGTATACGTACTTACCACCTAGTTGTCGAGTCCAGCCGTTCCTGGACGAATTTTCGATTTACTCTCTCCTCACTGTGTGCGATGTCTTTAGTTCGGAGGTCGAGATAAGTCAATGTAATTGGCGGTACGAATGATCTTGATTTTTTTTCTCAGCCGGTTATAGAGAGCACTTCACTCGTTTTTAGAGGGACATTATGCAGAAGCTATAATACGTAATGATTTATGAGATTCATCAAGCCTGTTCAATCACAGAATAAACTTGCGTAGACGAATGATCCGTCATTTAACACTCGGAAAGCATCCATTTCATTATTTTGCATTGAATGCATTGATTGAATTTCTTTCTATTGATATTACCAAATACCACTTTTGATGTCAGGTGGAAGGTGCTGACAAGCAGCATTTAAAGGGATTACATGAATAATCATTACATCACAGATGTTCACCATATTCATTGTCAGCTAGTACGCAGTTATGCAAACCATTATTATAGGTACAAAATGCTTGGTTTCGAATGGACACTTTGTTGCTGTGAGCATGGACTAACTACACATGAGCCATGTTCAGATGTACTTCTAGTCGGAATAAAAATTTATGGCACGGCAATTGAGATTAAAATTAATGCATATCCTACCACGACCCTTGTGTCCACACGACGGTCGTGGGAAGAAACTCCGACCGATTTATGTGCGAGGGTCGATGTAACTTCCGGAAGTAGTAGCGCCGCGCACGTCGACCATGCGATTGTTTTTTACCAGTGGCATATCTTCTCCATTCTTGCTGATGGAAATTTCTGCATAAGCGCTAGCTTCTTCGTCGCGATCGACTAGGTTAGAATTGCATGTGTGTTCGCTAAATGTCAACATTGCGATTAAACCCAGGAAGTTTTACCTAGGTCGTAAGGTATGTAAGTTCATAGATACTCCGAGGGCTTGTCCGCACGGGCAATTTACTCCTGAGAAAACTCAGGAGTATCTCGTTTGGAGGAAGAGGTCGTGGTAGTAAGTTCCTCCGATCGGAATAAGTTACTACGACCTTGTTCAGACGGGCACTACTCCGACCTATCCTCCGAAGTTACTCCTAACAAGCTTCCTCCGACCCTTCCTCCGAAGTTACTCCGACCAAAACTGCCTCCGTCTGAACACAGCTAATGACATTCATCCCCTAATTAATGTATGCTTCTGTCTGTGTCGAAAGTGTCACAAAACATTTTTATTATTCCTCCCTGCTTTGAACGCAACTGTGAAAATGTATAAAACAAACGTTCAGAAGAAAAATCAAGGAAAATGCATGTGCAGTTGTGGTATGTATTAGTGTATCAGATATGAGATATATCCTGTTATTAGCAAAATATAGATACTTCTAGAGAGCAAACTAACTACATTATTTAGCTAATTGATTATAATTCAGTAATCTCATTTTCCATCTTTTCCACACACATTCTTTTTTTTCAGAGTAAAACAGACAGCAAGGGAAGCGGGCATGCAGGTCTTACTATTAGGCAAGGTCATAAAGTATATGTGAACGATAGCGAGCGAGTCTGTAATTACCAAGCAAAATACACAAGATAAGTCATCTTTTGACGTTTGCTGCTTCTCATCTTGGACGTTTATTCAAAGACTTTTCGCCTGAAAAGGCGCTTCAGCAAAATGATACTGAAATAGGCAAACAATCCCTTTGTCATTGACGATGCATGATTATGCAATCATCATTTTTTAGACAGCTGTATGTTACTCATGGAGCCTATGCGCATAGTCAGGTGGCCGCGGATCTTGTACTTCAAAGTTGTTGGATTCGTTGAAAGTCTATTCGTTAGTAGGTCCAAGGAGTTTCAAGTGATAGAGTAACAACAGTGTTATTTTCCCTACGATCCCATGTTTGATGCCGCCACAAGAAATATTTGAAGTATGTGCTGAACTTGAGCTGTCTCCCAGATAGGAAGACAATTGATTCATGTGGCATTGCACCATGACTCGTCACTCTAATTAATGGAAGACATGTCTTTACGATGGTAATTACTTTTCGCTGTCCATTCTTATGCAACATAAGAGGTACATAAAGGTACAGGCTGCTGTTCAATATTTTCACAACGTACGGATCAGATTAACACTTTCTGACATAATCCTGGACAGGCGCTACTTTTTTTCATATGCCTTATCATTAGCTGAAACTTAATTTCCTTTAATACAGAAGCAAACAAAATATAGACGGCATTATGTTAGCGTTCCAAATGAATCATCTCTGTGCTCGGAAAGACGGCTGCATCGAACCCTGATCATCAAAGGGACAAATGTACCTGTGGAATTCTTTTGTACGTCCAAAAGAAAGCTGGCAACTGTTTGCATGTTTACTGCCAGTTGGAACTCCATTTCTGAAAACTCCCTGGTAGGTCCATACTGTGAGGTAGATGACTGTGCTGGCAAGCAGTTTTAAAGATAACGTGAATAATCGTTACGTCACGAGCCGCATTTACCCGCATTTACACTTACTAACATCGCGATTTTTAAAATCGCGATATTTTGGTTCCACCGTTTACACTTGCGCAAAAGCACGCGAAGTTTGAGCTTCACGAAACATCGCGATTTTTGGGTCGGTAGTGCGCATGCGTAAGTTACCTGTTTTCAACACAGTAGCTGAGTGGAAGCGCGCGCTATTCTGTTCGTTTTCACTGCAGTGCAGTATATTTTGATCACAACTTTGAGCCAGGGCTTTTTATCAGTACAATGCACACATAAATATGTGCTCCTCGAGACTGTTTACTTTCATAATACGGTAAAACTATATAGCTTGCTATATCACATACGTAGTATAGGTGTGTAAAACTTCATCTACAGCAGCATTCAGGAGGATCAGGAAATTTCGCCGATATGACGAAAGTGGGAACTGGGAAGTATATAAGACTTGGAAGTTAGGACTGGTATCTTATCAGGCGACAGCGTGTTGAACTTACACTTGTTACGTACTCCTGAATCCTGTATTCCACAAACAACGTATATCGAGAGCTGTACGGGCACTCCCACAATCTGAATCAACGCATTTCTGGGAGAACCAACATTATTTTGTTGAGTTGTCGTGGGGTGATGATACGTGGTTGGAGAACTTCAGGTTTGCTACCAGTAGTAGTTTTCACGTACAGTGTACTAGTTTCATCAGGGAGGCCGGGTGAGGTGAGAGACCACGAGCCGACCGAGGATCGGCCGTTTAGACCTGTGGCTGTACACAGCTGTCTATACCGTGTATTAGTACTCTGGCCAGTGACCGATGTGCTCTCTACTCAAAGATAAAGAGGGATCGGGAGCGCGCGTAAACTCCCGGTGCAATCTGATACCGAGAGCCACGTGATGAAAAATCGCGATATTTCTGCAGCTTGGGTTTACACTCGCTAACTTCGCCTCAAACTTCGCGATGTTTCAAAAAATCGCACTCCGGCTGGCGATTTTTCTGGCGATGTTTCGAGGGCGTTTGGGTGTAATTGCTTAGCAACTTACACCCAAATATCGTGATTTAGAAAAATCGCGATTTTTTCCAAGCAAAATCTCAATGAATGTACACTGATGCCTGTTATGGCAAATGTTCATCATCTGTTGTTGTTGTTCTTGTTGTTCTTTTCGTGCTCAAAGTCGAACGACGAAAGGGAGCAGCTGTACAATTCGTGGTTACACTCAAAGCTCGCCGTGTTCGCGGCCGATCGTCGCGCCTTTCTTTTCGGTATTAAAAACATCGCAGCGGGTCAGACCGCTGTTCCGCAGATTCTTCGACCGCGCTGAGCTTGCGAAACCTTTCTTTTGACTCGCCATACCTGGTCGGGAGAGGCCCCTGTGCCAGAACCGTTTTCAGCCGCAGCTTCTTGGACAACGAGCATTGCACGGAACATAAGTTCCGTGGAACAATGCAGTATGTGGACTTCTGACGTTAATGGCACCAGAAGTACACTGGTATTATAGTGAAGGTCACATTTCTTGAAAAATTTGTAAAAATCATAAAATGTGTTTTTCATGGTATACTTTTGTTTTTACTGAATGGTTGAATAAAACTAAATTGAACTGAATTGAATTGAATTGAGGACCTGAATATAAGAACGACCCAAGTCCAATTTTTGGCCAATTTCAGTTTGACATGGGAAATTGTAGCTTATGCATGGACTCATCTTGTGTATAAAATGATAAATCCTAATTACCCCCGGAAGTGCCTGAAATGAATGAGTTAAATCTTATATTAATGTAAGAATGAAGGACTTGGGTCATTCTTACATTCATATTATAGCGCCCTTTCTCATCCTTCTCTCATCGCTATAGCAGAATATCATGTATATGAATCAAAGAACGACCCAAGTCCATATGAATAAAAGAACGACCCAAGTCCACCACACAAAATGGCCTCTCCACAATTAATGTAAATGTTAATTGTCATATATGTTCTAATTTGTATATACAATGTTGCCTTCCCATCACAGTTAAATAGAATATTATTGGACAAATAAAAAAGATATGAAGTTTTTTTTTTAGTTTACTCGAAATGGTCTTCCATGGACTTGGGTCGTTCTTATATTCATATACTCAATTGGATTAAATTGGCGTAATGATTTCAGTAAAAACCCAGAGAGAGTTGTGGATATGTGAAGGCAGCATCATCCAATTTGGATAATGCTGCCTTTACATATCCACAACTCTCTTTGGGTTTTGGTTTCCTTTAATACGTACTACATGATGACCTTTAAAACGCACTTGCGTATTTAAAGGCTCATCCTATCAGTCTTATCCATTACGACATAGTCAATATTTTGTCGGGCATACAAAAGCGCATCTTGTAATCTGATGCGTACAAATATCATTCATTTACAACAATGTCAACTTACAGTCATAAACGAGACTGGCCGTCAACACGTTCTCAACGTTCAATTTTACTCAGTAAAAACATATTACACTCTTATTCACTCTTTTAAATCTCTGCGATAGTCTGATGATAATTCAGCCATTTTCCTTACCGCACACGATATTTTTCTTCCCTTCCCCTGCTTTCGTAAAATCTACAACTTACAGACATAACCGTGACTGGGCTTCAGCAAGTTCCCAAGGTTCCTCTCTTTAATGGAATCACTGAAAAGGAACTCCGTTAAGTACATCTTAAACTCTCACACACACTCTTTAAGGTTTCAGCGATAATCGGGTAAGATATTCTTCTAAACGTATGCGATAAATGCGTCCTTGCCCTCCCCCTATTTCATGAAAGACACAAGCCCCGTTTATACAAACCTGTCTTGACGGTTCTTTTTTTTTCTTTGCACTATCGATGCATGAGTCTAGGACAATTATCCCGGACCCTTTTCCTGACCCTAACCCTAATTTACTAAGTAATCCTGAACCTAATCCTAACCCTAACCCAAACTCTAACTCTAAAGCCTTACCCTAATCCTTATATCTATTCTAACCTTATCACTACTATTTAGCCGGAGGTGATTGCCCTCGAGGGGTAATTGCCCTGATAAACGGTTATAGTGTAATAATATCAAACACAATTATAAATGTCTCATGTATCACCATTGATTCTACAAATTTGTTATTGGTAAAAAACATATTAGTTTATCAAAATCAAATATAGCCTACATTCGGTGATATGTTATAGCGCTAATGATATAAAGTCACAAAATAATTTGCAACGATATGACATGACTGTAAAATAAAATTTATGATTTTAATTCACTCAATCAAAAGTACAAAATCCAAACCGTTACGTTATTAGCGGTTAACATCAAAGGCAAGATTTAAACACCTTTAAAGCGAAACTCTCCACTTTCTGTTTAAGTTTCATGGCTTTAAGGAAAAGAGTAACACCAATACAACGCTTTTTAAAATTCAATTTCAGTTTCAATTCATTTGTGTTAATTCCTGTTCTCCCCAGCAAAGCATAACATAGAATAAATCAGGAATTTTATCGTTGACATACATTCCAATGTGCAAAGGATGCATGATAGTTGACAAATAACGCTATGAATGCATACCGTCGAATAAAAAGTTATGTTTAGAGAAAAAACAAAATAGAAACAAAATGAAACAAAATGTAACCACAGAAGCACTCTGAGAGCGCAGACGTCCGCTAAACAGCTCACTTCCACCACTGATCTTTTCTTCCATGATAAAGATCAAGTCATTTCTTCCATAAAAATTCCCGGATCACTACCAACATATTTTAATCTCTACTAAGGCCTATTAGTTCTTTGTGTCAATCTCAACTTTTCTTGCAAGTTTCATCTAAACCCGTTTGCAACTTTTTGAGTTATTTTGCACACAGACGAAATAACAAAAAAAAAAGAAAACCAAACAAACTAGAAAACATAACCGCTTTCCTTCGCGGAGATAATGAAAAGAATATAGAAAAATAAACATCTAGAGCAATAATTGAGTTGAAGGAGTCAGTTTGAGGTCTTCGAATTCTCATCTGGAATTGCGTTAATAGGAGCTGGTGGCCCATTTTGGACTCTACGTGTACTCTGCATAAAATCAACCCAAATTGTTAAATTTATAGGATGAATTGGTATGGATGGCAATACATTCATTACTAGAGCCAAGCCTACGTATTCAGGAAAGTGTACGAGATTTGATAGACTCTGCTGGAAGTCGTTTTTGTGACATTTCGGTTAATTTTGAAAGTTTTCCAAAACATGGTCAAAACCAGGGGGAAATCCACCAACGGTATCTGGAAAGAATCAAGCCAAACCCGCTTGGAAGGTTCTCAGCGACTCGAAAAGATGCAACTCAGATGGCTCATCCGTGTTAGCCAGATCCTGACACCAAAGTGGACATTAGATCTATTGTTGAAACAATTATCCAGGCATTCACGAACAGCTACACCTCGCTCCTGCCCCAGGACCGGTGCTAGCTCCCGTACTATAATAATATGACTGCCTCATGCTGGGACTCGAAAGATGCTCAACATCACCTACACCTAGGCTACCACTGGAAATATATACGAGATCAACTCAACGAAGAATGCCATCCTTGTCTTATACTGGTACCTGAGCAAAGAACAAATTCACCAAGTTGACCGACACCCTCACCTGTAGGTGTTACCAAATCAACGCTACCACAAGACCCAGCTTCCCAACATTACAAACTAGGGGTATAACACCCTGTTTACCTCAATGGAGGATCAACTTTTGGCCTCCCACCACCGCAAAGCAGTCACGTGGTCCGCGTACTGTATCCTCAGGATGTCGTACGGGCTGCCAATGTGAAGTTCCACAAAAGATCTCTGAAAAGGCTTTACTCTGCACAGGCTCCCCTCTTCAAGAAACTCCTTGGCCTCCTCAAAAGCGCTGTGAATGAAGCTGTGTTACTTTTGACAGGCATCCTTCCTTTCTCCAATCAAGCTGATCTCCTTACTGTCCTCTCCTTAGTGCAGCTATTCACACTGCGTGCCTACGAGACAGACTCGAACACAGCTAGGATCCTCCTTCACGTTTTGGAAACAACACCCCTCGATCCCCTACTGGAAGCAGCTCCTTGCCAAGTTCAACTTAACCCCGTTACTTTCTGTCACCTCAAACCTCAACTATACACAAACTGGAAAAGGCTGTGTCGTCGGGCTATCCACGACCACCACAATGCCGAGGTTCGCGACGCCATAGAGAATAAGCACACCCTTGCTCTATGGAAGCAAAGTAGCAACCTTCCAACCCTCCTAGAATGTCATCAGCTGCCCTGCCCCCACATCTCTGAAGTGCTTCAAGACTCCGCTACCAGCTTGCAACGGGCACCTAACCAAACGCAGTACCGATGACCAAAGACAAGTCTCCCACCTCCATCTGCAGACTCTGTGGCGTTGAGGAAGAGAACACCGCCCACTTCGTTGCCTCTTGTCCAGCCCTCCAAACTCATTGGCCCGAATTCACAAAGGTGGTTTCAAATGAAACTACGGTTTCTAGAAACCATGGTTTTTAGAAACCGTGGTTTCGAGTCTGCGATTCACAAACAGTGGACTCAAAAAACCACGGTTTCATTTGAGTCCACGGTTTGGAACCATGGTTTCAAATCTGAGGTTTGAAACCATGGTTTCGAGCGAAACCACCTTTGTGAATTCGGGCCATTGAGCTGCACTAAGTCAGCGTATCCTTGCACTCAACCCTTCAGATCAGATTACCCAGGCATTCACTACACATGAAATCTTCATCCTTGCCGCTAGAATGTTATATATTTTTCTATCACCTTTCACTGAGAATCATTCTATTTCTTTCACTATTCTGGCAGTGATATCTCACTTGAATAAAATAGAACTAGGATGGTATATAATGTAGGCATAGGACATGAGACTATTGTTTGAGGGTATAATTATATTAGGAGTAGGATACGTTATTAAGTAGGGCCGACTACCTGAAGGGGATGGTGCAGTTTTGGTTGAGATGGGGGTTCACGTTTCCAACGTTTTTTTTTTTTTTCAATGACTTTTGAGATAGGGAAAAACTTGTAATGAAATGTGGAAGAGCATATTATTCTGAAAGGAATTCAAAGTTTATTCGATGAAAATTAGCTTTGAAATGGCTGACATAAATCAGGAATGTCAAACCGCTTTCCATCAAATAAACTTCGAAGTCATCTTAGAATTGTATGCTTTACTTTTACAAAGTGGCTTCTAAGTATCTCACAAAAAGTTGAAAAACTGCATTCCCACCTCATCCTCTACTATACTATCTCTTTAAATCGGCATGATTGTCCTGCCATCCCTCAATTTATCACTTGCCTATCATTTCAATTCTAGAATTTGTGATTACTGGTTCTCCCAGATCTCTATCTATCTATCTATCTATCTGTCTATCTATCTATCTATCTATCTATCTATCTATCCTTCTATCTATCTCTCTTCATATAACGCTTTATTCGGTTGATTTGTAACTACTTGGGTTTTTTATTTAATTTATCTATTTGGGTTTTTTTTCAGTTGGGTGCGTAATAAGTAATAAGTAAGAGTGCTGAGGTGATAATGTATGGTATTCCTGAAGTATTTTTGTTTTACTACATGTATTGTGTGGTACTCCTGTGGTTTAAAGTGTGTGGTTTAAATCATCCTATGTTAAATGTCCTGAGGTAATGTCTCAAATTACAACAGGATTATTCCTGTGGTATATCCTGTGGTGCTGATCCTGTTCTGTTGTATATTCATGTATATGTATATATATATATATATATATATATATATATATATAATATATATATATATATATATATATATATATATATATATATATGTATACAACACGGTGCTTGTATAACGCATATCACTACCATAGTATCTCTATGCAGAGGGATGAAAATGAACAAAGGAAATGTACTGTATAATGTGTGTACAGAGCATTGCGGTCCGGAGGTGATGTCATAAACCCTCAATTGAACTTTGAATTCTCTCTTACATGTCTTAAAGAATAGTCTGTTGTAATTACCAAAACATTTTTTTTAAGGGTATACCCAGCTAATGACTTTGAACCACTAGTCTTAAAGATTTCCAATTCAGTCTTTGAAGACATTGCTCGCAAAATGTGTAACCACACATCTTTATTGGGGGTCACACATCTTATAACTTGTCGAAAATCATATGATATATGCTTGAACAATACTTACAATGCAAACGTCCAGAAAACACAAATAACGAAAAACAAAACTTTAATGTAGGACTAATAATAGCATTACGGCTTTAGAATATAAAGATGAAAGTTTTTTTTTTCCCCTTACTTTCGGTGAAATTGAAGTGCGTTCCGTCAACGCATTGATATACAATGTATTTCAGTTGTAGCTTTCTTCTTGCAGCCGTCCAATATCCGAACGGAATTATCAACCTGGCGAGGAATCTTTAGCGCCGTACGGATGGTTCTGCACTATCTAACCCCTTCTCATAATTGTTGCTCATCACGTAGAGTTTGAAGCACATTTATAGCAGCCATATCCTACGGTTATCCAATTTCTTGAGCAGGCGGCATCTTTGAGCACAGAGCAAATATGATAACATACAAATAATGAATGTCTGTGAGTGCAATGAGCAGAACATTTCATGAGGTGAAAGGTGCAATGATCCATTCATGGGGGCGCAGCCGAGTTGAATGGATAAAAGATTGCATCTATTGTCTCTCTTTCTTGCATTTTCTTCTCTTTTTTTTTTTTTTGCGATTTGGCAGTTGGGCCGCAGTGACATTCAGTTGCGCTGCAACTGTGGCTGATATGATTTTACTCAAACTTATAAAAAGGCGAGAGATATTTGCCCCCCCCCCCCCAAAAAAAAAATGGTTATTTCTTCGATATGGCTTTGTGAAACAATGTGTTGAAAAGAGCATAGAGTGCACGGTCACACTTTTTGTCGTTATTTATAGGAATCTGCATGTCTGTTTGTATGAATAGTAATCCTATTCATCTGTTTTCCGTTTAAATCAATGCATATTAATAATGTCTTTTTTTTTAACTCAACTCTTTAATAACATTGAGCATATTATTATCAAAGATGAAAGGAAAACAGTTGATTTAGTTTTGTTGTTGTTGTTGTTTGTGGGAGAGGTAGGGAGGGGAGGGGTATTATATCTTGAGGTGTTCTTATCTGGCATATTCATATGCAGGGAAATAAAATATATCAGTATAATTTGGACTGATAACCGTAGACTCTCATTATGATGTTACAGGGAAGTGGGGGCTATGGCAAAACAGTCTATTTTCTGCGCTTTTGTGCACGTGTGTGCATGTATGTCGTAAAATTTCAGTCCCTGCACACACATACTTGTGGTCTTTTTTTTTCACACACATTATAAATGCACACACACCCTGAGCACACATACACATGCAAACACTTTCACTCTCACTCAAATCTCTTCAACATTATTTTTTTTATTATATGTTTCATATGAGCATGTGAACAAATTGATTTGTTTTCCCTTCCCAATTACCTTCTCTTCTTTTCTTCTTCGTCCTTTTTCTGTCTTTCCTTCATTCCTTCCCTTTCCTTATGAAATATGCCAATTATGTTTTTTGAATGGAAACAGACAGCTTATATATATATATATATATATATAAATTATGTGTTTTGTATAATTTGTGTCATGCCCTGTATGTATAATTATGTATTAAGTGAATTAGTGCAATCATATCTTTTATGTAGAAATTGTTGGGGTTTATAACTATTCTCTATTTTTTTAGAGTTGTAGCCGAAACTGCCCGAATGAATATTTTGAATTGTGCATGACAATAAATTCGAATATGAGATGAATCTGATCTGATCTGATCTGATCCGAACACGGCCGTTCACTTTCAAACAATACTCCATCATTAGAAAATGATGGCGATGATACGATTCTATAAAAGACCAAAACTTGAATAACTCAGAAAGCAGTTATTTCACAACTGTGGAAACAATTCACTGATTAAACAATTAAATCAAATCAATTTTTAAATCATTGTAATGTTCTCCATATTAATGACAGAAGTCTGAAAAAGACTTTCGATTCTTTAGAATTATATCTTTCCTCTTTACTACCTTTTCATTTCAGTATATTCGGTGTCTCAGAAACTTGATACAAATTATCATGATTATCGAATTTGTCGTTCCGATCTTCATGTGGGTAAAGGAGGTGGGATCGCCTTCTACATTAGTAATAACATTAGCAAAAAATTCAGGCCTAATTTACGTATTGAGGGTACTGAAGATGTTTTTATTGAAATGCTAAGCAGTTGAATAAAACAATACGATAGTAGGTATAACATACAGGCCGCCAAGAAATGATATTGATCGCTTTTTTATATGATTTTGATTACATTTGGACTATCATGGTTCATGATTCAAAAATTATTTCCAAAACGTCAACAGTATATCACTTTTCTATGTCATGTGTCTCAGAAACCTGATATTGCATGTAGAGTGTCTCAAAGTTCTCTTTTAGGACCCTTATCATTATATATTTATGCAAATGATATCATGAATTCTTCCCCATTTTTGAAGTTTATACTTTTTGCGGATGACACATCCATTATTCCATCAGACCGTGATATAGAAACCATTATAAATCATTTGAATCTTAGATTGTTAAAAACAACAACAAAATAATTCTGGTAAAAATCAAATAACTTATCTTTGAATGTATATATAAAAAAAATGTTAATTTCAAAGAGTCAACTCACAGGATTTAAAGGTTAATATGCATGTATATTAATCGAGGGGTTTTCCCTTTTCAAAAAGCAGGCCATTATTTTTAGATATAGTTGATTCTCATGCAATGCAGATGGAATGAACATAGTTGTCATATCCTTTTAACAAAGGACGCTATCAACGAACATCGTTGTTCTTTGGAAGTTGAAAAAATATTTTATCCGAGCGATCCTTGGTTACTTGATATAATTTTCTAATTTGGTCACACATATTGTATTCAAACATAATGTGGTAAAATTGTAGCGTCACTGAACTGAACCCATTGTATTTATTTCAAAAGCGTGCAATTCTCATCGTTACTAATGCTGCATGTCTATCTCATAAAAAGCTTTTTTTTTTCTTCGCCTAAACACCTTGAATCTTCAACAAACATTCTACAAACTGGCATATTTCATTTATTAATTCGTTCGTTCGTCCAATTTTCCATCTCCAACAACACTTATATATATACATTTTTTCACATAAGATATCAAGTCAACATTACAAATTATGATGAATAAAATTTACGGATATATGATTGATAGGGTGAAACAAATAAGAAAACAAAAACATTCTGAAGGTTAGAAAATGCATGGTGTGGAGAAGAATGCGAAAGAAGCAATGCCTGTAGGATGAATTTGCCCAAAACATAGTAAAACAATTAATACATGAATTATTGATCTTCTATTTTTGTACGTGAAACAAGATTTTTACAAAATGAATTACGAAAACAAAGAATGAAAATATAACTAGCCCTAGACAAACGCCCATGTAAATCCCAACACTACATCGATGTCATGCAGAAAATAGAATAGGAGGAGAGAAGAGAGAGATATGAAGAAGAGCTGATAACATGGTTGGAAAATGAAAAAAAAAACAAGAACGACAGTGTAGACAAAAAGTGATGGGTGAAAGGAGCCGCTAAGCGATTCGCATAGTGTTAAAGAAAAAATATAATTAAGCGTTCCATTACTTTTACAACCATTGGGAAATCAGGAGAGAATTATTGTCTTGTTTTTATTTGAATATACAATGAGCAAATGAAAAGAAAAGAAAAGAAAGTAAACACCTTTTCAAGATTACACTTTTTATCGATATTTGGTTAAAAGTTAATGTACCACATACCATATGTAAGGTGATTTAACTAGTTATCAACCTGTCAATAAAAGCAAACTTTACGTATGAGTGAACACCTTCATTAGTTCTCTTTCAAGGCAAGTAAAATTTGCAAAAATGAACAAGTTATCAACCATGTGTAAATGCTCTTCCATGTAACAATAAGAACAAAGGGCAAATCAAAAACAATAAAAGCATGAATTAAACTGTAGAAATAAACATTTGATCTCGTTGATATTCCTTGAAGCCCAAAAGATTAATAAAGGAATAAAATCATGGCAGAAAATGAAGAATCTTTTGTCAAATCCAAATTCAATTGAAATGAGAGAAGAAGCAATTTGAATTTGAATTGATTTTCAAACTACGAAAATTGCAAATAATAATCAGTTCATAAATTAGTCTCATGAATTCTTATATTACTAAATTAAAGAGTGAAATGAAGATAATTTTATTCTGTTCATTTAATCATCTCTGTGTCCTTACTCCTGTTGTCATTTGAAGTTTGAGTTGACAGAAAATTCCTTTCCCCCTTCAAGTTTCTCATTTCGATTTTGTTAGAGGTTATAAAGGGATAATAAGAACGAAAACTTTTTTTTTTGCTATTTCATTTATTAGTTAGGGCATTTTAGAAAATTTCTGGCGTAGCCAGGGGGGGGGGGGGGGGGGGGGGGGGCGATGGGGGCGGTCGCCCCCCCCCCCCCCCCTAAGATTTGGACCGGGGATTTGGGAGGCGGAAAAAAAAAATGCGTGTATACTGTATGCACATGAAGCGGGTCTCCTTTGCAACCTTTCATCAAATAAGATATATATTTTTTAAATATTTCACTCAAAGTGTGCACCAGATCGTTGAATTTCTATTCAAAATATGCAAAATCTCTCGTGCTTGGGAGGGGTGTCCCCCTCCCAAACCCTCCCCCTCTGTACCTCTTTCCCTAGCTAAGTACACTTTTTAGATTTACAAAATATTATGAATAATTCTGAGTGCACAAGACTTATCACTTATATTCCGAAAACTCAAGGTTCCCTCATGTATAAGGGGAATTTCCCCTTTTAATCGACCCTTTCCTCCCTCAGCCCCCCCCCCCCCCCATTCTTTTTTTTTTTTTTGGTGATTTCCCAAATGTTGATTCCATCAAATATGCGTATACGATAGATATCTCAATTTCAACCTTAAAAAGGCAAAAGCTCCATCGGAAGGGAAGGGTGGAGATAACACTCGCCAACGCCTTCTCCCTGCTCGCCCCCCCCCCCCCCCCCACCCGCCATGCATAGAAGTAGACTGTGGCTATACCCAGATCGCTTTATTTCAATTCTAAAAACGCAAAAGCTCCGCGTGCGGGAGGGGGAATCCCCCTTCCCCTAAGCTCTACCTCACTAGACTTTATACATACACAGAGATGGTGCACATTCGGAATAAGAGCTAAATTCCGTGATTTTAACACTTCGATATAAAAGTATTGCACCAAAACTTTGCACCAGATCGCTGAATTTCAGGTCTGAAAACGCAAAATCACCTTCGTGTGGCAGGGGATATGCCCCTATCTACACCCTCGTGTGCATGCTTTTTCTGCTTGATTGCTGAACAGACAGCGTTCATGATATTCAGTGTAAGAATTAATACAAGAAGACTAGTGTATTTAAATTATACCATTTTATAGGCAAATTGTTCAATAATAATCTACACTAAAATATACTGCAACCATAAACAAGTGGGACTGTTTCAACTCGTTAAAACACGCAAAAACATGCATCAAATTGCACCATTTGCAACGTCAAAATGCAAAAAGTTCTCACCGTGGGAGGGGGGACACCCCCTCCCACACACTCCCCTCCCCCTCGCTCGCTCCACTTGCTCGGGTTCAGTCGCGTTCATGATATTCAGTGAAAAGAATTAATACAAAAAGTGCATTTAGATTACACCATTTTAAAGGCAAATTGTTCCATAATAATCTACACTAAAATGTACTGCTACCTTAAACAAGTGGGACTGTTTCACGTCGATAAAACGCGCAAAAACATGCATCAAAATGCACCATTTGCAATATCAAAATGCAAGTTCTTACCGTGGGAGGGGGGACACCCCCCTCCCACACCCCCCTCCCCCCTCCCTCGCTCCGCTCGCCCAGGTTCAGTCGCGTTCATGATATTCAGTGAAAAGAATTAATACAAGAAGTGTGTTTAAATTACACCATTTTATAGGCAAATTGTTCCATAATAATCTACACTAAACTATACTGCTATGTACCTTAAACAAGTGGGACTGTTTCACGTCGATAAAACGCGTAAAAACATGCATCAAATTGCACCATTTGCAACATCAAAATGCAAAAAGTTCTTCCCGTGGGAGGGGGGACATCCCCCCTCCCACACCCTCCCCTACCCCCTCGCTCGCTCCGCTCGCTCGGGTTCAGTCGCGTTCATGATATTCAGTGAAAAGAATTAATACAAGAAGTGCATTTAGATTACACCATTTTAAAGGCAAATTGTTCCATAATAATCTACACTAAAATATACTGCTACCTTAAACAAGTGGGATGTTTCACGTCGATAAAACGCGCAAAAACACGCATCAAATTGCACTATTTACAACATCAAAATGCAAAAAGTTCTTACCGTGGGAGGGGGACACCCCCTTCCCACACCCTCCCCTCCCCCTCGCTCGCTCCGCTCGCTAGTGTTCAGTTGCCTTCATGATATTCAATGAAAAGAATTAATACAAGAAGTGTGTTTAAATTACACCATTTTATAGGCAAATTCTTCAATAATAATCTACACTAAAATATACTGCTATATATCTTAAACAAGTGGGACTGTTTCACGTCGATAAAACGCGCAAAAACATGCATCAAATTGCACCATTTGCAACTTCGAAATGCAAAAAGTTCTTACCGTGGGAGGGGGGACACCCCCCTCCCACACCCTCCCATACCCCCTCGCTCGCTCCGCTCGCTCGAGTTCAGTCGCGTTCATGATATTCAGTGAAAAGAATTGATGCAAGAAGTATATCTAAGTTATACCATTTTATAGGCAAATTGTTCAATAATAATCTACATCAAAATAAACTGCTACCATAAACAAGTGGGAGTGTTTCACGTCGATAAAACGCGCAAAAACATGCATCAAATTGCACCATTTACAACATCAAAATGCAAAAAGTTCTTACCGTGGGAGGGGGACACCCCCTCCCACAGTCCCCCACACCCTCCCCTTCCCCCTCGCTCGCTCCGCTCGCTAGTGTTCAGTTGCCTTCTTGATATTCAATGAAAAGAATTAATACAAGAAGTGTGTTTAAATTACACCATTTTATAGGCAAATTCTTCAATAATAATCTACACTAAAATATACTGCTATATACCTTAAACAAATGGGACTGTTTCACGTCGATAAAACGCGCAAAAACATGCATCAAATTGCACCATTTGCAACATCGAAATGCAAAAAGTTCTTACCGTGGGAGGGGAGACATCCCCCCTCCCACACCCTCCCCTACCCCCTCGCTCGCTCCGCTCGCTCGGGTTCAGTCGCGTTCATGATATTCAGTGAAAAGAATTAATACAAGAAGTGCATTTAGATTACACCATTTTAAAGGCAAATTGTTCCATAATAATCTACACTAAAATATACTGCTACCTTAAACAAGTGGGACTGTTTCACGTCGATAAAACGCGCAAAAACACGCATCAAATTGCACTATTTACAACATCAAAATGCAAAAAGTTCTTACCGTGGGAGGGGGACACCCCCTTCCCACACCCTCCCCTCCCCCCTCGCTCGCTCCGCTCGCTAGTGTTCAGTTGCCTTCATGATATTCAATGAAAAGAATTAATACAAGAAGTGTGTTTAAATTACACCATTTTATAGGCAAATTCTTCAATAATAATCTACACTCAAAATATACTGCTATATATCTTAAACAAGTGGGACTGTTTCACGTCGATAAAACGCGCAAAAACATGCATCAAATTGCACCATTTGCAACTTCGAAATGCAAAAAGTTCTTACCGTGGGAGGGGGGACACCCCCCTCCCACACCCTCCCATACCCCCTCGCTCGCTCCGCTCGCTCGAGTTCAGTCGCGTTCATGATATTCAGTGAAAAGAATTGATGCAAGAAGTATATCTAAGTTATACCATTTTATAGGCAAATTGTTCAATAATAATCTACATCAAAATAAACTGCTACCATAAATTGGAAAAAGAAAAAAAAAGTTTGTAAAGCAATAAAAGTCAGGCTGTTATTATTATAAATGACTTCATATCATTGCCACTGTGCCAAGCTGAAATGTCTGATGTACGTGTAATGTACGAGTAGTTGTGAACTGTTTGGCTTTTCTTTGTGATGTTGACACAGCTTGTGTGGTCACTGTGGAAATACTGTGTGGGTCATTGTTGGACAACGATCTACAGGTGTCAAAAACTGTATCACTGGGTTGTTAGCAAGTGAGTGTAGTAATGAGAAATTAGAGCTGGTGTTGTCATGTCATCTTGTATAAGTTTCTCATCAGATTTCTGGAAGGAGGATTCCCTTTTTCCCTACACAGCTAACATCATCACTAGTGACACGTTGACAAATTGTTTTATGTGGAGACACCTCAATACTCTGACGAAAAGTCAGGGCATACTCATAACAATCCAGAATATCATATAGTATGTGGGATATTGGCTCTGGTTAAAATATATTCAGTCACATGCAAACGCACATCATTTGCACATTTACAAACGCACACATTTACACACAAGTGGGCACGCACACACACACACACACACACACACACACACACACACACACACACACACACACTTATACAGTACAAACACATACACTCACAAATATCAACACATTGGTATGCATGCCCAACTGGACATTTTGGTCAGCAGCGTTCAATTAGTTTCTATAAAGCACCTATCATGTAAAATTAATTGCACAACTGCGTTCTTTCTTCTTCCTCCACTCTAAGGCATGCATCACGGTCAGCCAAAAGGATGCCTCATAATTACACTCTTTTTCTTTGTTCGACTACAAATCTTGATCTTTATTTACAACCAGGCATGCATAAAACAGCATAACAGATATCTTTGGCAGAAGTGAGTATTTACAGACAAAACTTGGGAAAGTGTGAGAGAGAAAGAGGAAAAAAATAAAAAATAAAACAGATAGAGAATATCAGAGAATGCACTCTGATGACTTCATCCATGATATTCAGCCTGACACACTTCACAATCAACTTTGTGCTATTCAAGTCAAAGTACCTCAAGTTGTAGTTTGCCAAAGTCAAAATAAAATTTTCCCCAAACCAAATATGAAAATGAGCTATGTGAAAACCAAAATATTACCTTTATATTGATGCTCATTCTCTGGTCTTACACGTAGTAGCCTTCAAATATGCAAAGTGACCTTTATTCAAAGTTGGCTGTGATTCTGAGGACTCCCGTCATAAAGAACAGTAATTCTTTCAATAAAACTATTACTATTAGGTAATTTTATCTTATCTTTCTGTCTAACTTGGTGGTTTTTTTCTCACACTTCAGAACAAAATTGTAATATAACAAAGTGATTTCACTGCTTCCAACATTTTTTTTCCCTCCCTATAATGAGAGCCTACTTTTTAACTAACTTTGTCAGTAAATGCCTGTTGTCAGGTAAATGCCTGTATTTCTTGTACAGTACCGATATTGTTTGCGAAATTGACTACAATGCACTGATAGGCACACTACAAATAGACAATGCATTATTCAAATCAACGCTTGCATCCAGAAAAAAAAAAGACTCTTGGAGAATGCAAATGGATGCATTTTTATAAGACACAAAATTATTAATTATTTGAGTCAATGAATTATACACATTAATATACAGAATTAAAGAATATACAATATCTATTTCACTCACTTGCAGGATTTCAAAGCCCATGTCAAAAAAGAGGATAACTCGTGACAGTCTTGCAATGTGACCAAAACAAATACAGGGATTGAACTTTAGGTGAACTTAGCAGCGAGCAACATACTAGTAGCTTATTTGCAGAGGTATGATGAACCCGTAAATGAGCCCATTATAAAAATTATTTAGCGATGATACATTTCCTGTGAGATGAATACAAATGTGTACATAATTGTTCAATGAAATAGTGCACTGATTACAGAGAAAAAAATCAGACAGACATGAAACAAATATTTTACAACTTCTCCGGTGGTACAATTCATTTCTCTAAATCTGCTTTCTTTTTTTTTTCCAAAAGCATTTTTAATCCTTAAAGATTTATCTTACACTTCTCAAAAAAAATATCGATTGTAATACATAAATACATTCGGTTGAGAAGCATCAATCAATCTTTAAACTCAGGTTTTGAGGCAGCAATATCAAAACAAACTGAACATAACACATATTCAATAAAAAAAGTCCAGGACTTCTCTATTGTAAATTTATAATTCAGCACATTTGCTGCCCTGATTTAAATCCTGAATGAAGTGAAATCCGCCTGATAATGAAAGACAGCTCTGAAACCTTTTTTTTTTGGGAGGGGAGAAGGGGAAGGGGAAGGGGATACAAATCAACAGGAAAGTGAACAAGAAGTTGTCACTAAAAGTTTGTAAAATATGAACACATCATTCTTAGAGCATACATGTGACACTTGTTAGCCGACAGAACTTGGGAAAATTAGGATTAATTAGACATATGCATCATGTGCCATGTACAGAAAAAGAACCTTTCAAATTGTCTCCGCACCATTTGATATAAAATGTACCCCCAGAGTTACCTGAACTTAGTAGCTGTCCACAATGTTCACCAACTGTTGCTGCCCACAAAATGAAAGGATGACTGACCTTTACTACTTTTCCAAGTGTGGCTGTAACCTCAAAACCCACACCCCCTAATCCTGGTGGGGACACTGCTCTAGTAACATGGGGTCAATGATCACTGATTCAAACATCTGTCATTGCTGGCACAGTCCTGACAGAATGAGAGGGTCTATAAGACCTTGGATGTGGCTTAAATCAGTGTCAACAGCTAATGTATTGTTACATATAAACTTTCCTCCAGGAATGGACCTTCACCATTTACATAAAAATGTATTGAAGATGTCCAATACAAATCAGTGATTCATCTGCTATGACCAATACCTTCCTTAAACAAGTGGGACTGTTTCAACTCGTTAAAACACGCAAAAACATGCATCAAGTTGCACCATTTGCAACATCAAAATGCAAAAAGTTCTCACCGTGGGAGGGGGTACACCCCCTCCCACACCCTCCCCCTCCTCCTTCGCTCGCTCCGCTCGCTCGGGTTCAGTCGCGTTCATGATATTCAGTGAAAAGAATTAATACAAGAAGATTATTTTAATGATACCATTTTATAGGCAAATTGTTCAATAATAATCTACATCAAAATATACTGCTACCTTACACTAATGTTACTGTTTCACGTCGATAAAACGCGCAAAAACATGCATGAAATTGCACCATTTGCAACATCAAAATGCAAAAAGTTCTCACCATGGGAGGGGGGTCACCCCCTCCCACACCTCCCCTCCCCCCTCGCTCGCTCCGCTTGCTCGGGTTCAGTCGCGTTCATGATATTCAGTGAAAAGAATTAATACAAGAAGTGTATTTAAATTATACCATTTTATAGGCAAATTGTTCAATAATAATCTACATCAAAATAAACTGCTACCTTAAACAAGTGGGACTGTTTCACGTCGATAAAACGCGCAAAAGCATGCATCAAATTGCACCATTTACAACATCAAAATGCAAAAAGTTCTTACCGTGGGAGGGGGGACACCCCCCTCCCACACCCTCCCCCCCCCCTCGCAGACTAACCGCCCCCCCCCCTAAGATGAAATCCTGGCTACGCCGTTGATGAGCTTATTGTCCATCAACACTTATTCTTTACAGAGTACAGTAATGAAATTCATCAATGTAAAGTCAGTGGCTATGATTGAAACACCGCCTGAGTTTCTGATCAGTGAAAGTGAAAGAAGAAGAAGAAGAAGAAGTAATATAGTCAGGGCCGGCGGAGCGTTTTTAAAAGTGTGTGTGTGTGTGGGGGGGGGGGGGCATTTCCGGGTTTCATGAGTTAACAAGAAACAAAAGAAAAGGGGGGGGGGGCTTCAGCGCAAAAACATAACCTTAATACGCTCACACTTCAAGATCTCTATCTATTTCTTTTTAGTGTCACTTACGTACTTCGGCGGGGTAAAAAAGTGGGGGGAGGGGGGGGGGAGTAATGACACCCTACGCATTCCTTTGTATGGTGCACAAAAAGTGTGGGGGCAAGCCCCCCCCCCCCCCCCCCCCCCTCCCCCGGGTTCCGCCGGCCATGGTAGCAGTAGTAGTATAGTAGTAGTAGTAGTAGTAGTAGTAGTATAGTAGTAGGCCTGGGTAATAGTAATATGTGTAGTAGGACTCAGTAGTAGTAGCAACAGTACAATAGAAGGAGGAGGATGAGCCGGAGCAGAGGGAACTTGGAAATAGCATGACTCTGCAAGTCGTATGTTAAAATTTTATGTCATAATGAGGCTAACCAGCTGCGAATATGGCCTACACCGGATGTACGCTGATCAATTAAACATTAATGGCATACCTGTGTAAGGGCTTCTGTTGAAAAAAAAACAAACCAGTTAATCAGCAAAAGATGTAGATATAACACAATTTTTGAAAGTCATGGTCTCGCCTTCATGTCAGGTCTCTCTGTGCACTAGCATAATCTAGAGTAAAATAAAAGGACCTACTTATTTAGATCTTGTCAGGAATCATCACAAAGCGTTGTATATGTATTAAAAACTATACCTTGACCTTTACCTGGCCAAAAGAATTCTATCTCAGTTCATTTTGATAGAAATTACATTGTAATACTGTACCATGTATATCTAAACATTTGTTAACAATATTACTCTGTAAAATATATGATATATTTTAGGATTTCCTAGTTAATCTGACACTCATCATGATTTGTCACCTCGACTGGAAGTTTGCACTGACTTCGATGTCTTGTTATGTAAACGAGTGTGGTATCATTGAAAAGATTCTGATAATTATCTTACTTTATAAAAAGACTTCAAAAATAGCGTTTATCTGTTTTTGCATTCAAACACTTTATGATAATGTGACAGCATGGGCGATAGGCATGTTCATCATAACAAATATGAGAGAAAGTGGAATTTATGAACATTATAGAACTTCTCAGATGCATTGTCACTAATTTCTTGGAAAATTGCAATGTTACTTTATTGCATTGTTCATTTGCCTTCAGAGCCATCTTGTGTAACAGGCCTATTACAATGAAACTCATGTTTGTATACATGATTAATTCGGTATCTTCTCTGAGTACAATACACCCTGTTCAAGTTCACTTTAATGGAATGTAAAGTATATAGTAAAAGCAGATGAACAGGTCGAATTTATGAAAATTTGAAGTTTCTCATGCTAATCATATTTTGAAGTAAAAAATGTTGGTCCCTTCACATTATATGTATATATATATATGAATCAAATTTGGTAACGATTCTAAATAATTTCTGAATAAATTGAATTGAACTGAATGATACTGTCTTCAACTCACAACTCTTCCATTTATTTACATCACGAACTGTCTATGAAAACTTATGTTTTAGTGAGTGAGTCACCAAACTTATACATGTCCCTATACGATATCCCCCAAAATAACAAACTAAATAAATGACCAGGTTATCCACTGCACTTGGAATGTGAAGGGAACTATCCGCTAGATTTTTGCTTCATTTTTTTTCTGCTTGAGTTCATACACATAAACACACACACACACACACATACACATCGACATACACAAAATGAAAGTTAGTAAAAGTCATGTGTATAGAGGCCATGACGTCATCACCTTATGTTATTGGCATGAAATCACTTTTATAGAAATATGTGAAGCATTCCATGACTTCCTTATGGATTATAAGTCCAATTTCATGGATCTTCACCATTATGCTTGTTTGGTTTTACACTTCTTATTGACGTCTCCTTGAACAAAGTGTGAAATGATAGGACCTACTTCAGTATATACGTATATATATTTTCACTCGCATGGGTATCCCCCTCCCACAGTAGGGAGATTTTTCATTTTTAGGGTTGCCAGCTTGCGATTTTAAGCATACTTGCATGCTCTATTTCTTATCTTTTTTTGCCCAAATAATAGGGGGGGGGGGTCTGCACGCCGGAGCACGGGGGCACATTCATGTGACGGTGTGAGATCCTCGGCGAGGGAGCGAAGCGACCGAGCCGGTGGGGGGGGGGGGGGGGAGTGTGTGGGAGGGGGATACCCCTCCCATGCACGGTATCAGGGACTTTTTGTAAAGACGGAGAACAAAAGTCGCGTTTTATAGAGCATTTAAAAGCAAATTTCTAGGGAATTAAACAGTGGAAAGAATCATTGTGAAGGACAATAATCATAACATACGGGGTACGTTATGTGACGGTGCGTGAGATCCTCGGCGAGGGAGCGAAGCGACCGAGCGGGAAGGATGATGTGGGAGGGGAATACCCCTTCCCACGGCAGGGACTTTTTGTAAAAACAGAGTATAAAAATGGCGTTTATAGAGCATTGAAATCAAATTTCTAGGGAATTAAACATAGTAAAAAATATCACTGCGAAGAACTATGATCATAACTTATGCAAACTATTCATTTTACTGTA
>NW_027273244.1:0-43825 GCF_040938485.1 Diadema antillarum
ATAAGGGCAGACTGCCCGACAGGAAGACATGCAGAGTGAAGGAAAATGTGTCTTTTGAATGAATGGCTTTCTCATATGAAATACTATAGTTTATTTTAGAAAAATCTTGCGCCAGTAACATGCACAATACCGTATAAGGAGAGGGTGTTGAGATACGCGACATCGATGGTGGATGAAGTCTAACTAAAGAGGAAACAGGAAAGAGAGATAAGATAAGTGTGAGATCCAAGAGTCAATGATAATAAAGAGCTAAAAAATGGTTGTGAATTAGTATATTTCTTTGAACATTCACTGATGTAGACCCTACAGTGGGTGGACATTGATGTTAGTTGTCTAGGTCATACAGGGCAAGGTCTGTATTCAGATGCTAGGCTATATTTCGCTTATGAAAATTTCATACATATTCCATCAGTTGCCTTGTCACACATTCGTGAACACAGACATAACGATTTCTCGTGTTCCTAGATCGGTTTTAGCAAGTGTGTTTGTGTAATTACTTCTTCATATCATCATGCGAAAGGATAGCAAATTGATGACTAATATCCATATACCATTGCTTTGGATATACCCGATAAACTTGATGTACAAATTTGAAGACACCATGCTAATTATATGCATGATGCTTGCTTCTCTGTGCTCAAAGAGTAACATCTCCCTTACCGTTAGAAGCTGGGGCAATAACCCCCATAAACGGCACCCCCCCCCCTTCACCGGAGACCTCATAATCTCACACAACAGACAAGCTCCCATGTATGAAACACCAGACAAACTGTTCTCTCGTTTACCAGACTATATAGCTCGTGGTATAATAGGGAAAATCCTTGCTGATGCTATGAGGGACAACGCCGGAAGAAGAAACGGAACATGGCGAGAAAGGTATTTTGACATTCTTTTTCCGAGGCGACTCTTCCAGTCCTTTTCGCCGTGTTTGCCCCGAATCGCCTCCATCCCCGTCGGTAATTCCCTTCGTCCTCTTTATAGTGTGTCCGTGTCTCTGGTAACATATAAATGCATATGATGGGACTAATGACGACAGGAAGTGGCGTCGTGGCGATCATCTCGGAGTAGATGTTGGAAAAGAGAGGGAGAGGGAGAGATGAGATGGAACAATGAGTCATTCGCTTTGGTCATCATGCACCAGGAGCAGATGGGGAGTTCTTTGAAGAAAAAAAGTAAAATAAAAGATGAATAATATTGACGAGATCAAGATGAATTGCGACGTTGAACTGTGACTGCTAGAATAGACAGCTGTAATAGGTTTCTTTTTTTAAATAATAACTTTATGATGTGCTCGCGCTGGGTTTTGATAAATGCGACAGCTTTAACTTAGAGCCACGTGTCAGCAATCATTTTCACTCCTTTGCTTGCGTCGTTGGGGGTATCGTCAAATATGATGTCATGATTCACCCATGTCTTACTTTAACCATGAATTGTGTTGTAGTTCCATGCTTTAACATCGCATCTGGGCTGCGCGAGTAGGATTTTGCGTTGAAACGTGCTCAGGAACGGATATATCGTGTAATAGGCAGCAGAACTACTGAAGATTTCTGCCCCCCCCCCCCCCCCCCCCATGAGAGAGTCTGGCATTTGAATCGCAGCGATGATTTTCTCCTGTGCTTTAGCGAGAGTATAAAAGAAGACCTGTAGAGAGTTATTGCAGGCGCCTTTCTAGAGAAAGGAAGGCGAGAGATAAAGAAGAGTGAGAAGTAGAAATGAAATCCCGGCGTTCGAGACTGATCACGTGGCCCACTATATTTTCGTGAAACACGTCGCCAAGAAACCCGCGTGTGATAGATATATTACGCCCAATGTGATAGATAGATAGATAGATACATCGTGGTCGGTGTGTGTATCAACCTGCAGGCCAGTGTGTGGTGAATGTGGGATAGCCGCGTGCATAGCTCCTGAGCTACTCAAACATACTGATGGCCTACCCCCCCCCCCCCTTCCCTCCACCAACATCCTCATATGACATCTAGTAGCATTTCATTTCGACCAGTCAACTGCCTCATTGCCTGGTAGAAGAGGAAACTCGACACCACGTTCGAAATCAGTCCAACAGAAAAGTGAAAGTGTCATTAGAATCGGACCAAAAAGTTATGGATGTGGTAGTTTATGTTTCTGTGACACGGTGATAGGGATGGGTCGTAGTGACTAATATCACTTGGGATAGCTGGTTTCATTGGTGAAACAGGACGTTGAAGTTGTGTCATGGTTACAGAGGCGATAACATTATCACCCATCATATTCTGTGCTCATGTGGTGTTCGCTAGTAAGACCTTTAAAGATTCAAGTTTTAAGTAAAATAGGCACATGGACATCATCATGTTAATCAAACGTTGGTTCAGGCGTACCCCGCCCCCTCCCTATATACCCATATGTCTTAATCTACGCAAGATGTGCACGTACAGACTATGTCAAATTAAGAGTAGGCCTGTGAATCTCCTTGAAAACAGAAGAAAAGAGAAAAGAATCATATATTATTTTGCTGAATGTAGCATATCTTATTCAATCCTTAGGGTAGCGTCATTGTCATTGTAAGCATAACACGACCCCAAAACTTATTCCCTTCCCCCCCCCCCCTACTGCCGACTACGGCTGATGAAGCTTGGGTAAATTGAATAAAACTGAAACGTACACATTAAGCGCTTTCTATATGAAGGCAAACACATGAATGAACATTGCATATCATAGATAAATCTCGGTGGCGCGTATAGTAATTTTCGGCTTTACCCCCATCACACACCCAGGGATGAGCTTGTGGCATCTTCCCCACTGATTGCACGAAGGGAACGAACCACGCAGGCATGCACACAAAGGCTGGCATGATGTGTGTGAAGAGTGTTGGGTTTCTGGTTGTTTTCCAGCATGGATTGTGTTCCGTTTAGTGCGTGGAAATGATATTTGCGATGGTGTGAACGCGCCTTGGAGCCAACCAGCACCAGTGCATTTTTCTTCTCGCACTCTGCGTAAAATATTTTATATCTCATTTCAGATGTGTGAAAAACATGCCACATGACGCTGAATGCCTAACCCACTTTGGCGCTGCAAGAAACTAATCAGTTAATCGCTGTGAGGGTTGTATCACATTTCCTGTCTCGTGGAGGGCAGTGTTTAAATGCCAGGGAGATTATAGCCAAGCGGTTTTTCTCACCTCGGCTTTCCTACAGACGCGTTGCTTTGATGTTTCGATGCCTTGCCGACAATATTAAGTAAGTCTCACCCCAAGTTCGCAACGCGGGCTTCTCTCTCTCCCTCTCCGACTCGGGGCATTTGACAATAATGAAAAGAGGCGATTTCTCTTGTGATATACTTTATTGTTTCCCATATGTCCCATGATATCAGCGCAAATCATTTTTATGACACTCTCTTACGAGAGCATGGCCCATTCTGTAACTATCGCGACGGTACAGAATACCCGTGTTCTTGCTTCTATATATACATATATTGACACACGTGCACATCTGTTGTGAAACGTTTGTGAAGCGCAGTACACTAATCCATACTTCTGGATATTTACTTGCAGTGAATATGATATTGTGCTGGGATTCTATAACTTCCGATGTACGATTGGAATGTCAAATGGCGTCTACAAACTGATAGGAAAGCTAAGAACGTGGCGTCATAATCAAACCAAGCTTTGTCGTGTATTTTCCTTGCTTTTATGTGTTCCGTTTGTTTCTTCTTCTTCGTCTTCTTCTTTTTGATATCATTTTTGCAATATTATTTCCGTCATTATCATAATCATCATCAAGATTGTTATTGTGATGCTGTTTTCGCTTATTTTTTTTATTATTATTATGTTACAATCATCTCCATTATTGTTCACCATGGGTTACATTTCATGTTGTTACACACGGCTCTTGTTACACACGGCTCTTGCAGCCTTTTCAATCGTCATATAGGCCTTAACCCAATCTAACTCTAGCTTGGAGGTAGCGAAACTATATAATGCTACCAGCTTTCCCGGCTAATTCAACCCCGGCTAGAAGTCCAAATGCAATCACGGCGAGTTGTCTGTCCGCGCGTCAATTCAAAGACGGCGACCACTGAGTTGGCTTTTCACTCCACTCTTCTACGAGCGCTCGAGTTTGTACATCCAGCCGAGAAACGTCTCTGGCTTTTCATTTGTTTTCAGCATCTCAACCCCAATTCCCTACCAATCACTTCAATCGGAACTCAACTTTTCTCGAGAGAAAAAGAAAGAGGAGAGAGAGAAAGGGAAGGGGTGCTGTGATGTATCCGCTTATGCAAAGGATTTCGTGTTAGTTAGGGGTGAGTTTGACAGACCAGGGTAAAGAAAAGGGTGACCGAAGCTTCCGCTAGCAAATGCAGTTTATCGACGGCCGATTTGAGGGGAACACTTGGCCACAAGATCGTGGCTCAGGGCGTTCTAAATCCAATTATTGGTTCAGGAAGAAACTCTATCCTAAATCGAGGAACGATGGCTACGTTTTATTTGATTCGTTTTTGAATGAAGTTAAGTCGGAACAGGCAGGCAACTCAAAGGCAATGCGCACCTTTTCCCCCCTTCTACCCCTTCTTCCTCCACAGCGCCGTATGTTTCACGTCATCAGTTTCACAAGTTCAATGACCCGCGATCCCAGGGCCCCCTCATTCGATTCATTTTGCACCAGATGGCGTAAATTCGAGGGAAGTTGCCTCCAATTTCTCCTGCCTGTTACCGGGTTTAGCAGTTGTAGATCTGGTTTGCCTCTGAAAACCCCATTTACCCGAAGCACCTCTTGTCAGAAAGAGCAGATGACGGGGAAAAAAAGTTTTTGTTCTCGTTAGTTTTAGTTGTTTTGTTTCAAACCCATGTAAAGAGGAAGCATTACACCATGCTCGTCTGCTGTGGTAGCCTTCCCCCTCCGTATTTTCAACTATTTTCAAGAGAATGTGACGTATTTGGTATTTCTAGGTCATTTTTTTTTGTAGCATTTGTGTTTGAGATGATAGTATGCATTGTATTTCATTTCTGGGGCCTGTTTCATAAAGATCGATCTTACGATTGATCTTAAGGTTGATGCAATTCAGAAAAGTTAAGCTCAATCTACTAAAAACGTGTGCTTGAAGTCAAGCGTAGGTATCTTTATGAAATAACATGATAAATATTCATCTTACGTTTGACTCACCGAGTTACGCTTGAAAATCAAACGTAAGATCAATCGCATCTCTGTATGAAACGGGCCCCTGTTCTCATCAAAAGCTTGATGAATAACGTAATAATATTTCCTGCTTTCTACTTAATTGTAAAAGGCATTAGAAGGATGATCTGTTTGTGGACAAATATCAGTAGCACTGGCAATTTGGCGTATACGGCGTTGTGGGTGAGGCGTTAAGGCGGTATGCTCCGAATATCCTATTAGTTATCTAATATGCCAAGCTGAGAAAATGAATACCTCTAGAAAGGAAATCAAACATTTTCTCAATGAGACAAGTGGACCGTGATGCGTTCGATCAGGATGTTTCCAGTGACGCCGACTTGAGCATCGCTGAAAAAATCCCGAAGCGGTCAGCTCTATCTAATGCCCAGTTCGAATTTCAACCACCTGTCTCCCAACCCGTGGTGTGACGGCTGCACTGAGATGGGCGTTCATTACCCCCTTTTTTCTCAGACACTGGCACGCGACAATTCTCACTGGTATTAAAGGCATCGCTCTGGCATCATCCATTCTGTTCCAGGCATCCTCATGGCGTACCTTCCCTGCCGCGAAAATGATATAATCGCCGGTCTCGAAGAATATTGTGACGCTGCTGGTCCCTCAGTATTGTTTCGGTCACTGGTGATGTCGAGATAAATGCAGCCCTCTTTCACGAGCCTCTTTCACGCGCTGACGTGCATCCATAGTCATAAATGGCATGGACCATTAAGGGGCATCGATATCATTATGGCAATCATGCCCATGAGAATTCGAAAATTGTTGAAATGCTTTACTCCTACGGCAGTCTGAAAATGGGGAGTCAGCTTGTCGAAAGTGGGAATCGATTAGGTGCACAGGTGAATAGCGTCTTTTTGCCAGACATCAGTCTGATGATATTCGACACGTGTATGCTTTTTAATGACTGTGTTCGCGGATTCCACTCTAGACTTGATGTACCCTGTGACGCTATGAGCCTATGATTGGTTCTAAAGTAGGGCCTGAAACTCACGAGTGGTCAACGCCTGCTTGCGCCAAAAACAAGTTCATTACTCTGTGGATATTAATACGCGTCGTTTCAATCTCTGACGACAAAATATCGATCTAGAATGTAATGCATGTAACGCATACGACTGTTACATCAATCATTGTTGCAATCCGCCGCATTTTGTAAACAACATTCCATATAATCATCAATCGCCTGCATCCCTGTCGTTGGAACAATTCCGGGCATGCATTTATGGACAAGGAATCGAAAAGGCGGCAAGTAGGTGGAACTCTGCTGATGTAGACATGACAGACGCGGTGGGGTACAATTACCGTCGATTGCCGGTAAACCGAGGATTCACGCCTGCCAGATTTTGGCTCTGGAAATGTCACGATTCTCGGAGGCACGGGCATGGTAAAGCCCGTGTCGTTGGTAGAAGACACAACACTCACGCCCGTCAGACTACTCAATAAACTGGTAATTCAATCTTTTTCTTTCGCCTACGCATGGATCATAAACTGAAGCTAATGCGTTCGACGGTTTACTTAGCCGCTTCCTCTCGCTTTTTTTGTTTGGTCTTGCCCCTGACGCAAAGCCATGATAAAATGGTAAAACAAAGACCTGTTGGATAAGAATAAAAATAGAAAGAAGAAGCAGAAGGAGGAGAAGAAGAATTGCTGAGCTGGCATAAAGAAAAAAAATGTCCCCTAAATGTCACTTACCTGTGATGATCCGCTTGTACACCATTGTATGGCATGATTGCTTATGACGGATTCTTGTAAATTGCTTCCATGTCGCTTCTGTGTTACATTTCACCTGAGAGTTGAAAACAAGATGATATTATTTTGTCAGTGTGGTTTCAACGTCTATGGGGAGTTTTTTCCCTTTTTGTATGGAAGAGATTATCTCTCCTTTTCTTGGTCTTGCCTTTTCATCTTAAAATGAATCAGCAATATGGAGCGCCCCTTTATGCAAATATTTTGTAAGATATCCTACCAATCCGTGAAATCAAAGAATCGTGACTTTCCCCAAAGCATATTTCTGTTACGTTCATCCGATCCGACTCGAGAAGTTAGTTGCGGAGCCATCAGGGGAGACAAATCTCAGTCAGCGATTAATTGAAAATTCAACGATGATTAAATGCTTCTTGAGATTCACGCCTCCGACATTAGTCATGGAGAATTGATTCTCCCACCTGCTCTATGTGAAAGGTGAGTGGTAGGTCAAGGGGACTGCCAGGCGGCAAGTACCAGCGTTTGCATGCATTTCCATACCGTGGTCCCACGTGTTCATATTGACGAATGGCTGTAACGAACACCTTGCACCCACAATATGACTTCAAGTGTAGAATGAATTTTTATTTGTCATGAACACCTCTAACGTTTAGTGGGCTTATTCAAAAAATCTTTGAGTCACCAGGCTCGGTCGATTGACTGGTGCCATCTAATATCGTCGTCTGCGTCGGGATTTTCACGGAAATTCATTTTGCGGGATTTACCTTTTGTTGCGTGAAAGCTTCGGTAATTCGATCGGGTGCAACACGCCAAAATATGTAATTCGCGTTACTTTATCCCCCGGCGCTCAGGGCAGCCAGTTCAAATCGCCCGAGATATCCATGGAACATCCTGCCTCTGATTTACCGAAATCTGTTTCTGTGTGTTCTCCGATACTTGCCTCTTGGTTTCCACTTCGCGCCATGAGAGAAGGGAAAGATGTGCGGCAGGCGACCGCCCAAGGTGTGCAGGTGTGAGCGCGGCTGGTTTTTGTCCCGTCGGTAGTGGATCTGGATAGGGGGATTTTCAGCGGTGTCAAAGACAGGCCCTGTCGCGTCACTAAATCAGAGCATCAGTGGTATTTCGGCGCACAGACTGTATCAACTTCGTGCCTGTGTGTTTTATAACTTGGATTTAGGTGTCCGCCACTTAAGACAGGCGTGATTCACACGTAACTAGTTTTTAATGTTCGAATTTTCGAGGCCTTCACACTTCCATGTGAAATGCAGGGGTAACAAAAGCAGGAAACTCTGGACAAACGTATTTCTGTGCCATCCCCGTCTGATCCCGATACGAACTAAGATTTTTTAAGCAGTTTAATCATTACTAACATTTTATTATGAGGAGAAATATGTGTGCTAAACTTCAAGGTCATATATCCATTCCTCGTCAGCTTTGATGAAGTATAAGGTAATCATCATGGAACCAGGTAAATCAGACCTGACTTAAGATAAATGTCAAGGCATAGTCTGAAAAAAAGAAGAAAAAAAAACAAACTTGGAGAAACAGATGTTGACATCGATACGGGCGTGCGATCTTAACAATTGCCAGTCCCAATCTGCCTGCCCCCAATAGATGATGAGTCATTTAATTGGTTGATTGCCGCAGCCTCATTAGCATAATTGGCCTGATGAGCAACAAAACGAGCGCGGGTAATTCATTTGTGGATCCTACAGCCTCTCTCAGTATAGCATTGAGTGGTTGTATAACTGTCGTAGCAATTCTTATCGATTTATAAAACCCTGGGATAACGTTAATTGACTTCTCTCGCAGTTTTGGCAATTACCTGTACCCCATCTCAAATTTGGAATTCTCTCTCGGCATTTATGTTTATGGAAAATAAAGATTGAGACGTGATGCAGAGTTATGCAGTCAATGTTAAAAGGTCATGTTAAATCAGTATTAATCTGTACATTTTGTCGTACTCTGCCTTTTACCCGCAAAAGGAAATATTTTAGTATTTGTGTGTGTGTGTGTGTGTGATCTGAACCACTCCCAAGTAACATGCACACACAATTAGACGAATCGTAATCATAGACATGCAGAGACATACAAACCCACACAAACACACGCAAACACTCAGAAAACAACTACTTTTTAACAATAAAACTGGTCTTTTATTGACCATTATAGGCATCATTAATATTTTTTTTTCGACAGCCTCCTAAGTCTTAGACGTATCATTGGTACAATGCCCTCGGTTTGACGTTAAATACTTGCACACATACACTGTCAGCCATAAACACTGAATACGTCAGCTGTAGATATGAAGCAAGGACATACCAAAGTACACTGATGTGTTTCCGCTTGAACAGTAAGGCGGGTGCTCTATCAGCTCATTGCACAGATACTTTCTTTATATTATTATTATCATTATGCACAAAGCATTTTCTTTTCAGCATAACAGTGAAACGAAATGAAATATAAAAACAGAAACAAAGCGGAAGTTGAAAAGTATAGATTTTGACACAAATAAGAGGGTGCCATGGGCAAGAAAAGGTAAACTTTATTAGAGGTTATAGAGAATATTAACTTGATTAATAAGACATTTTTTTTTAAATCATCTATTCCATCGGACTCCGTGTGAAGTTGGCATCACCCAGCATCACCCTTCTTAGTTCCCCTATAGAGTAAATAGATTTGGAATGTAAAATATCATTTGCCTTGGAGGCCTCAAATTTATCAGCAGTCATTTCCGCCATCACAAAATTACCCGCCAGCTTTAAAGTACAACTGCAATGGTAATTGACGGATAGGCAAATTGCGTGCCTTTAGAGCCAGCTATAAATTAAAACTGTAATATGATTTACTTAACCCTCTTACATTCGCTGCGGTAGAGTTGCTGTTCTCATTGTGTGCAAACATCTTGCCAGTGACAGCGACGGACTTGTTTCGGACGTGTAATCCTGAGAGCTAGTTCTGGCTATATGGTAACAAGGACACGATTGCAATGACCTTAATTCAAGGGTATTCGAGCATGGTCCACGAATTATAGGAATACTGTATCAAATGTCTCGCAGCTATAGGCCATCGCCATTCCCTCCGCCTAAGCCTCAAAATCTACAAGACCAATGTAACGGAAAGACTCGTCCAGATAACACTCAGGTAGTCCAATTTTACTGTGTACGGTAGTTACCATAGATAATCTTTTGTCTTCTTTTAGGAGAGGAATAATGCATTCAATTACGTATCATCATCAGGGTTTTCATAGTATTTGGAAATTGAAAAAAAATGCCGAAAATGGAGAGAGCTCTAGGGAATAGTGATATCAACGCAATTGGAATGTTACTCTAAATTGACAACGTTTACTAGTATCTTTAACATGACTCTTTTTGTACACGAGAAGCCATTTAAGTTTTCATTTATGCAATACCAGAACAAAATAAAACACGAACATCAGCAGCAACAACTAGGAAATGCAAACAACTCCTCAGCTCAATTAGCCTGCCCTGCACTGGTTGCCTTCAGCTGTGTGCACGAACATAAACAATATCATATTAGTTTGACAAGTTGTGAAGGGCACGGTTGCCATTACTGTAATTCAATTACAGTAATCCAAGTGTAATATATTACTTTCGTTATACAATCGCTTCAAAACATAAGCTCATGATACTGTTGAGAGAGACGGAGGGAGGTACTTCCTCAAATGTTATCATACAAATATGGAATGTTAAACGATGACGGTCATGCAGTATTTGTAATGGTAATATAACATATAGAGCGACGAGTGGGGAGCTTGTATACTTCAGATGTGCCGCTTTTATTCAGTCGCCATGAAATCCAAAATTTGTACTAAATGCGGATCATGCGTACAAAGTAAGGGCATAAGCACCAAAGAGCAGTATATAGGAGACGTTCGAAGTGAGGTTTCGACATTCTTCCGCTTCTTTGCTTTTTAGTGTTTTTTCTTTTCCGTATATTTTTCCCTGCTTGTAGTCAGACCAGCCAATTGCCTAAAGAACTGTTCGCTTTTCATAGATTTCTTTCCTATTCGTTGCAGTCATGACTTCTGTGCAAGTCGATGAGTCTATTTCCGGGAGAGTCGTAACGCTGAGGAGAAGCGAAAGAAAGTAAATCGTGTCCATTCCATTAATAACCAGCCATTTATCTTTCGGCGTCTACTGCCTGAGCGAGTCGGGGGCTGGTCGGGGGTCAAGTGCATGTATATTATCCCCATTAGGGCGAGTGGAAGCTCTCATAAGCTCGACGTTTTGCCCCCGCTTCGTTGAGAAACGGGGACGCTTTCGATGAAGTAGATCTGACTCCTGTTTCGCAGCATTTCATCATTTACGTTTTTCGCTTCGCAGTAGGTTCAGTGAAAGCATTTTGATAGTACATTATATAAATATATATTTGTTACATTTCATACTGAGTAGGAAGTGGAATCTATAAGAAAGTGTTGTTGTAATCATATCATAATGTGTGGACAATAATATTCCGTATTTGTCATTTGTCCATTACGTTGAAAATGGAAGGCGCGAGGATGTGTATTTCTTTGAACTCGTCTGATTTCTTTTCTTTTTTCATTTACTCCATTCTTCTTATCCTTGTTGCATCGGATTTGAAATCAGAAATTTGCGGAGGATTCAACATATTCCGTGCCCACGTCACGCTTTCCGCTTCTCCAGAAGAAATAGTAGCCGTCCTTTACATCAGTTGGGAAAGCTAATCAATCAGGGTAAATGAGAAAATGGACGAATGTGTTTCGTTTCCATTTTTTTTTTTTTTTTTTTTTTTTGCCAGGGCGTTTGCATGGCTGCTGCTCTCTCAGCCCGTCACTTTAGCACGCGCGCGTGCGCCATCCTGACGTCGTTGTGTACTCCGATTTCAGCTGATTTGTTTTCCCGTCGAAATCTAAAATTTATGAAAAGGCGCATGTAGACAATATTGGTGAGTTATTAAGTGTGGTACAGTCTCCCCCATACATTTGTTGTTGTTGTTGTTGTTGTTGCTGTTGGTTCAATGGTACGCCGGGCAAGATGCGAGCGCTGCGCCGCCGTGTTTTGATGATTGTGGTGAAGAGAGCTTATTTTCATTCTCCATTTCTCTCAAATTTCCAAGCGTCAGTAATGATTATAGTTTAGAAATTTGAAATGAGTATTTTTCGTGGCACTGCGTTTTGCGTTTCTTTCTATGAGACAAAAAAACATTTCGTCATCCTTCCGTTTATCCCGAAGAGTGATATCGACTTTCTCCCACCATTTCGCATTCATCAAAATTACTGAGATGAAAAACATTCAAGATTTATGTGGTACGTACATTTGTTGTGGTCATACCTCGTTGATAGGGAAATATCTCTTCTTTTTTTCCTTCATTTTTTAACCTTCATTTCATGCAAGATGTGGCTTGCCTGAGCAGATTTAACATGAATATTTTCCCCATATTTCGTTAATGAAAGTTTAGTGTCAGCCATCAATCGTCATGTGTCATTCCAAAGTAGAAAACCCTTTGCCACACGCAATATGACGGCGGCATCATACACAAGAGAAAAGTTCTCAAAAATTTGGTAAGCTATCGTAGATCTTAATGAATTTCTTAGCTTCTATCCTTAATAACTGACGTACTTTTTCCATCTGTTCTTTGCATGTAATTCTTTACCTGTGGTTATATAGGCTTGTATATGTATATGTATATGTATATGTATATGTATATGTATATGTATATGTATATGTATATGTATATATATATATATATATATATATATATACATATATATACTTATATATATATACATATATATACTTATATCATAACACAGTGCTTATATAGCGCATATCACCTCTATGCGCTGTAAAGGAGAGGGATGAAAGTATAGAAAGAAGAAATGTAGTGTACAATTATGTGTACCATATATGCAGAACCAAACTCATTCATAATACTTTTTAAACAGAAATGTCTTACATGTCTTACATGTCTTACTTACATGATATTCATTTTGTAATTCTAAGGCATCAGTTTTAAAACCTGATAGTAAAGTGGAGGGCAATGATCACTATTACATAACGTTTTGGTTATGTAGATCGAAGTGAAAACAAGGAATATTGACTGTTATATACTGCATACGGGTCCTGTCAGTTTCCCCTCTCTCCCTCTTTATATGTCTCCCTCCCTCATCATCCAATCTCTCTATCTTGCTATGACTTACGTGTATTACTCGCTCTCATCCTGAGCTAAACCTCATCTGCTACACATTCTGTTTCACCCCTCGCTGTGATGTCTTCCAACACAATATCCGGAGTTTCCTTCCAGCTCAAGATTACATTATGATAAAATGATCCCTTTCCTACGTGATGCTCATCACAGCTTTCTACACAATGTGCAACATCATTTTGTTTCCTCGTAATGTCTTCACTTCAATCTGATGATGTTTGGTGTGTCATCCCTTCACCTGTGAACTGCGTGTTAAAAAGAAATCGATGGCTGCTTTGACGTTATTTTTCCGGGAAGATTCTGTCATTACCTGGCAATTTCCCGCGTTTGGGACGGCGATAGGGCGGGGACCGGTGTTCATTCCCGGACCTCGTCACAACTTGATGAGTCGGTTGTCGCTTGAATTGGTGTCGGAATGAGGGAGAGGTCAAATCAATGTTGGTGGAGGAAATTCCGTCGATAGGTTGCGTGCACCGTGCCTGCCTGCCCTATATTCCACCTTTCATACCGCTTCAGGAAAAAGGGGGAACCGGTCTCCCCAGGTTATTCCTTGGTTGCCAAGTTAAAGGGCTAAGGAACCTGTAGAGGCATTGTGTCACAATGTTTCCAGTGTGGAAAAAAAAAGACCAAACCAAAACTGGCTGACATGATCCTATAATATGCTACCATCAGTGTTTCTATAATCTTGTTAAAGAATGAAGATTTTAATCATTTAGATTGAAATGAGCGTCAAATGCTACAAACTGGAAAAGTCAACGAGTTATCAGATTTACTGCACTCCATTTCCTTATAGACAGTAGTGTTATATAACATGGAACAATACAGTTAGAATCATTTTTTTTTTTTTTGGAAACGGTCTTCTAGCATGGTGATATTTGCTTCCCATAATTTATATCTTGATAGCAACAGCATACTTTTCGTAACTTCTGTATGTTCTAATGTTCCTCCTCAGTGAATATGATTTTACAGTTCGGTCAGCGAAGTTTGCCGTTTAAAAAAATTGAGCTACCCCAACGTTAAACAGTGTCATTAGAGAGTCTGGTGTGATTAAAGACTGTGCGTTAAAGGTGATACAAAGTCAGCTTCAGTCAGTTTTTCCTTCAGGTAACCCCCTAAATGATGTCTTATCCACATCGCGATGAGTGACCTCACGAACAACTGTCTTGAAATATGCATACTCTGCAGGTTTTCCACAGGCCCAAGTTACACGTTCTTATACCAAGAAGGTATTACAGTTTGTAGGCTACTTTTTGCCTGCACATCGGGAAAAACAAATGTACTCACGTAAAGATGGAATTGCCATGCGCATCGAAATTGATATCGGCAATTTCGCGCAAGCGTATACTGCGGAAGCAAGTGGTGGTGTGGCGGGTGTCCGCGTTTTGTCAAGCCGACTGCATACCCGAGACGCCCAGGACGAAATTGCCGAGGTTTCCTGCTCAACTTCCGACAACCTCATCATCTTCTGGTTTCTTCACTTTTTGCTGTTTTGTGACGTTGCCGAGAGAAGAAGCAGGCAAAGTGCAAACAAAATCGAGTGCAGTCCAACTGCAACAACGACCACACCACCTTCCGAAAACCTTCTCTACTTCCTGACGAGACTTACCCTCTCAGTCGTGAAAATTGGTGTTTATGCGAGACATGAAAATATGAAATACATAGCCTGCACCTATGACAAAGTATGACTATATAAACAGGAAGGTGGGAGACTCTCACCTCCCTGGTACAACCGACGCCCTTTAAGATTCCGTTAACTAACGCCATCACACGCTGAGATTTGTTGGGAAACGCAATTCCTCCGTCCAATAAAATCGAAGTCGGGAAGACAGATCGCCTTACCAATTCGAAGATGGCGGCTCTGCCGAGTCTCGTTTTCGTTCCGATACTCGGCACTTTGCTTTCCCAGCTGTGGAAACGATACTCGCCCAATTTCTCCGGCCCCCTGTTTTTCATTATTATCGTCTGGGAATTTCGGTTCGGAGGTGCAAGCACCCACTACCATACTAAGTCGTTCCTTTCCGCGCCTAACGCGAGAAAGGTGGGGCGGAACGGAGGTGAATGCACAATGCACGATCACGCGATCGAGTTACATCGCACCCTCGGAACCACATTACAAAATTTAGCACTAGTGCATGCTGGCTTTTGCCCTTTAAATAATGGGGAAAAACAGTGCGAAGTTTCGCTTCCTTAGAAGCATCCGAAAGAAAAACAAAGTGAAAAAGAAAATCACTGCCATTGGAAGGCATGTTGCACTAATTCCATTCAGCGTGTTTTTACGATGTACCACGGGAAAAAAATAGATACTTTCATGACCGATGTACTTGAGCAATGATGCTCAGAAATAAAGTGTCCCACATAGCTGTCTATCATACAACGTTCGTATTTTACCTCATGTACTTGATTCTTCTTCAGTGTGGTTACTCACTGTTCTCCTCGTTTTGTCAATACACTAATCAACTGGTTTGAAAGACACTAAAGGGCTTTTTACACTTGTAAAATTTTGCTTAGCCCCGGACCAACGGTGGGGCTAAGGGGGGGGGGGGGCCTTAGCCCCACCGTTGGTACGGGACTATCCTTAGCCCACTTTCTGTTTACACTCGTTTTTGCCAAAGTGGGCTAGCCCCACCGATAGTACGGTACTATCTGGCCCTGCAAAATAGCAGGGGTTAGCACCGCAATTGCGGTGCCAAGCAAGTGAGTGTAAACAGAACGAAAAAATAATCCTGGGCTAAGCGACGGAGACGAAGTCCGACCCTCACTGACCGATCAGAAACGAGGTAATCAAGTGCTGCCGGTGCGTGCGTGTACGTGTACAGTACACAGCGTAATTATGAATATTCATGTGGTTTGGAAAGTCCGGGGCTAAGAAATACGAGTGTAAAAAGGTCAGTTTTCTCCTTAGCCCCGGACAAGAGATAGTACGGGACTAATTGGCGAGTGTAAAAAGCTGAAAAAATTGGTACGGGACTAACGATAGTCCTGGGTCAGAGAAAGTCCGGGGTTAAGAAACACAAGTGTAAAAAGCCCTTTAGTCTTGCGGCGCAGATACCAGTCATGATGGACAAGGGAATATCTTGAGAGATATCAAGACGTGGCACGAGAGACGCGTTGTTGACTAAGCATCCGTGCATTCGCATACGATAATTTTTTTTTGCACTATTAATGAGGCAAGTTGTTGTATTCGTGGACTTGAACTTCACGCCGAGAAGCGATTAACCCATGACCCTGTAAGTCGCTTACTCCGCGGTCCCAAAACGCCGCGGTTGTTTGGTGCGACGGTAACGTAGTCTACTCAAAATCAGACCGACTAAAAACTAAATCGATATTTGCCAAAGCTAGTCATTCTCCTTTTCAATCCTGGATAAACAAAATATGGTGAAAACAACGAGGATTTTGAAAATCAGAAGACATTCTCGACAGATGTACATAATGTATAACTTTTATCGTGTCAGTATTCTTCTTTAAGAAGAAGATCTATCTATTCAACATACACTATAAGAGTCACTTGAATAGTATAACTCAGTGTCAATTTGAGAAATGAAATATGATCACTAAATTATCCTTAAATGAAGGACAAAACAATCGCTATCAGCTATTTTTTTCCTGATTAAAGCAACGTGTCATTAGTCTTTAAATTATCTTTTTTTTGGGGGGGGGGGATCGTTGTGATCACCACGTAATTGCAATTCGCACTGTCGAAACAATACGTGCAATATTATAATTATGTATAAGTTATGCGTGTGTGGTTGTGTGTTAATGTTGCGCCCATGAATCTGTCCGTTCTTACTCAGGCTACGTTGTGGGATACACAGGAAACAATATTCATCATGCTGGATGGCTTTAATATGCCTACAAGTTATTTGTCGGGTACAAAGAACAGTTAGAACAATAAGAAATATGTATCCCAATATCACAGCCTGCGTAAGGTTGTGTATTATCACTCTCCTCCCTGGTATTATGTGAGTGGATGCGCGAATGCGTGCTTTTGTTCACTTTCAAGTCTTATTGGGAAAAAAATGCACAAGACACACCTAAAAATGGAAAGGGTATGCAGAAAAGCTCCTATCTTTTTGACGTGTTTCTTCTCTGTCATGAAATATATATATATATATATATATATATATATATATATATATATATATATGTATATATATATATATATGTTTTAGTCCGTTAGATATAGAATATGTCATGTTCCATTAAGTACCTCTAATCATAAGAAATGACAATGAGCGTAGGCGTAACCACAGTCTTCTCGTTTCTCCCTTGCCAATTTCTATTCAATCAATCCTTCCATCGCATCGACTTCAGGCTGTATGTTCAGCTACAACATGTCAGTAGGAATTTCACTTTTCTAAATGTGAAGTTGGGGCGTTCGTAGAGGAGGAAGAAGGCGAAGTGATATGAAGGGTTTCAGCTCTTCCCTTGAATCGCTCCACTGCCCAAAATGGTAATGATGCGTGAAGCAACAACACCCACATGAATTTTAGAAATTAACGCGCTACGGGCGCTCCGTCTCGCAAATCGTACAACTGACTACGGAACGCCAAACCCCATCCCGCGTGATACGCGGTGAGCTGTTTTGACAGGTCCGGGTCTTCAGGTTAGTTGGGTTGTCCGTGGTAGAAGGTTGCTGCTTGCTTTCTTTCTTTTCTTTCCTTTTTTGTTTGTCCGTCTGATACGTCTCCTTACGTCTGATCAACGATGTTAGACTGTCGAGTTTGATCGATACACATGGTGGCTTGTCGCACATATTGAATTAGAAATGAGGGGGCCCCCAGCCTTATTTTGTGGCTGCATCAAATGTGAGGCCCGACTCTCTCTCTCCTCTCGTTTTATAAGAGCTATGCAAATGTCCCTGCAGGAATCAAAGGTGATGCGGGTGATATCATTATATCATCACATCAAATTGTGCGTGACGGTATGTACTGCATGCTTACAGCTTTGCTTCGCTCAACAGACTCGTATCCCATGGCGTGGTGGATAGTGTACGTTGAAGATACATCTGTTAAATGCGCTCTCGGGAGAGCTGTTATACTTTAGAGCGACACACCTTCCAACTGACATGCACGTCGAAGTAGTCTTTACCTGCATGACATTGGATATCATAATATCTATGATAAGTCAGTCCTTTGTTGTGTTTACAACCCATGACTCTCCGAGGAATCCGTGCGCTCATTATTCCCGTAAGGTATAACGTGCCGTGGATCAAGGGTGGATCTGCACCAAATTCATTTCACTCACAAAGCGAACCCAGGAAATTAAGGAAAAGCCTTAAGATGTGCAAAGCTGATATGAATGTACATGATGGTGTTGCGTAACCTTTCACCGTTGTGGATGGCATATTCAGTTGTATTTGGTTTTGAATGTCTGGATCTTAAACTTCATTAAAGGGATGGTATGGTTTTGGTTGAGATGGGGCTTCAGGTTTCCAACTTTTTTTGTGAGATGCTGAGAAATCTCTTATGGATTCAAAGTTTATTTGATGAAAATTGGTTTTGAAATGGCTGAGATATCCAAAACAAATGGATCTTAATAAAAGGTGGGACCCACCTTTTATAAAGATTGCTTTCTTCACTTCGATATCTAAGATATCTCAGCCATTTCAAAACCGCTTTTCATCAATAAAATTTGAATTCATCTTCGAATTGTATATATGCTCTGTAACATTTCGTAAGTGGATTCCTACTATCTCGTAAAAAGTTAAAGGGACTGTACAGTACTGGTTGAGGTGGGGATTCATGTTTTGAACATTCATAAGTGAGATAATGAGAAACCTCTTGTGAAATATGAAAGAGCATGTAATTTTAAGAAGACTTGAACGTTTATTTGATGAAAATTGGTTTTCAAATGGCTGAGATATCCCAAAAAGTGATAATAATAAAAGTCGACAGGCCACAACTTTATAAGGATCTCTTTGCTTCACCTTGTTTTTGGATATCTCAGCTATTTCGAAACCGATTTTCATCAAATAAACTTTTGATACCCCTTAGAATTGCATGCTGTTTGACATCTCATAGAGTGGTTTCTGAATATCTCGCAAAACGTTAAAAGCTAAATCGTCACCTCGACCAGAACTGTACACACCCTTTAAGCTCAATCCTCGTCCCAACCGATATCATTCCATCCCTTATATTAATCTTATTGAAAGTGTCTGCATGGGTGCGTGAGCGTGTGTGCGCGCTTTTACGATGTAAATAAAAAAAGGGGGATAGAGAGAAAGAGACGGTGAGAAAGAGATAGATATAGAGAGAGCGTGTGTGAAATTTCCTGACAAGAGAAGAAAATAGAAACCTTAGGCGAGTAACGACAAACTTCCTCACTTGGAGCAATGACCTCGCCTGGGGCTAAAAGCTCGAAGGAGTCTTATATTATGTCAGGTTCCCCGCGTCTTTAACTATCCATTAATCCGCTTGCCTGTCATCCTGTGGACAGAATCTCCATAATCGAGCGTTATGGGTGACAGAGGACCATAAATTTCATCCAGCAATATAAACATTTTCATTTCCCGTCCATCATATTCGGAGGTTAAAGAGGGGGTGGGGTGGAAGGCTTGTCGAAAAACCAACAGTCACCGTCCCAATGTGTCACGATCGGAGTACAACGCGCCGAAAATTGGGCGCTGCAACAACACCCTGCCTCACCCGCCTCGCCTCCTTTCGGGCGAAGATGTGGAGATGGCATGCAGCAGGTGAGCCCCTTTACTAGATCGGAACGCCCTTGGTGAGGGATGATGCGTGAGGCGGTGTTTTGTCCTCTAGGCGGAAGGGCAAAATGTCCATGCGCACTCTCTTGAAGTGATACGTACGTTAAAATTAAATATTAAGGGGTCGTTATCCACGAAATGGACAAACTGTTTGCATTATTTAAATCCCAGTGTTGATAAGGAATCGGAAGTAGCTTAAGGATAGCGTAAGACGTATGACATCGGTGCAACTGTTCTCACACAAAAAGTTATGTTCGTGTGGTTATTGGTTTTTTTTTAGATTGTATGATTTTTGTTAGGAGTCCTAAATCATTCATTTCTCCACACAAATGTGCGAAGAAAACGATGGATAAAACTTGTTTTGTAATGTACTGTTAAAGGGGAAGGCTAGTAAGTGATCAGTGGGAATCAGTGGAAATGCTGGGAGATGATTGTTCCAATCCTTATGGGATTCATTCAAGAGTTCGTTGTATATCTATTGTTCTGAGAAAATGATTTGCTTCAGAACGGTCTCGTATTCAAGTAATGTGCAGATTAATGCTCCGTCACTGACCAGGGACGCTAACCTGGAAGCATTAAACTGCACATTACTTGAATATGAGACCATTCTGAAGCAAATCATTTTCACACAACAATAGATATACAATGAACTCTTGAATGAATCCCATAAGGATTGGAACAATCATCTCCCAGCATTTCCACTGATTCCCACTGATCAGTTACTAGCCTTCCCCTTTAAAGAGTGCTAATGAACTTTGCCTTGAATAGTATATATAAACTTCAAAGGGCTTTACTGAATTATGTGTGTACATGCTGTATTTGGATATGTCATCGTTTTTCTGAGAAATTTGTCAGTTGTTTTCCGTAGGCCCTACCTGAAAAGGATTTGTACTAGTGACTTGCAATCCCGCATTAGTGTCTCATCCTTGGGCTTCTGATTAAAAGGATCCTTTCACTTCTTTTCCTAGTCTTCCTTGAAGAAAGAAAAATTGACCAAGACGTTGACACATCGTTTTTACTGTCATCACATTTCAGCACGATTTGCATTCGCCAGCATGGAACTAAGTATGTGGGTCTTCTTGAAATGAACCTTAACAGACGCATGTAACTAATGCCAAGTAGGTTGCACAATTGTTGACTTAGATAACAGCACGAAGGTGTGTGTGTGTGTGTGTGTGTGTGTGTGTGTGTGTGTGTGTGTGTGTGTGTGTGTGTCTGTCTGTCTGTCTGTGCGTGTGTTGGTATGTGTCTTTGTAAATTTGTGTGTGTGTGGGGGGGGGGAACCGATGGAGTGGCGTTGGACGAGATTGGCTCGGGCTCGAGCTTTATATTCTGTTGATTCATGAACAGTTATTTAGACAGTACACTGTGAGTCATATTCGGGTAGGATTGGATATTTCGTTCAAGATGCGGGAATCTATACGTTGCCCAGACTGACGGTTTCATGATGAATTAGATTTTATGGCAGTCTATATATATATTCCAGTGGTATGATTATTAGTGATACCTGAGTTCGTTTTGGCGCAGTGAAGTGAGCCCGTAGGCTGGATACATGATTTCTACCGCTGTCTGTGCTTCGGCACTCAGCCGGAGCCAGGTTTTTTTTTAGTTTCTTTCTTCTTTCTTTTTTTTTTGCGAGTTCGTTGAAAAAACAATTTATCGTTCATTCAATGATTTCCTGTACTTCTTCTTCTTCTTCTTTGTCTTTTAATTACTTTTTCATCGAAAGATGAGAGATGAATGTTGTGTTTGGAGACGAGGTGAGAAATGAACCGTGTGTTTGTCTTCGATGGAAGCGATCACGGTAGTTTGCTGAGTCGAGAATTGATGAACACGTCATCGATCAGTCAGCAACTTTGTGGTTAAAAGAGAAGAGAGAGAGAGGGGACAAAAATGAGACGTGGCTAAAAAGTCCTTAATGCACTGTGAACGCGCCCGAGCTGACTGGCGAAAAGAAAGCGATTAATGAATATACACTGAGGGGAGATTGGTGAAAAGTGAAGAAATAATCCATCGTTTGCACATTCAGTGAAACGAAATGTGTGTTTCGCTTTGATTACGGCGTTAACAGTGGCCCGTAGGTTCAGACCAGATGCATGTGGTATATAATGCTACGTACGTATCAATGGCCTCTAGACAAGATTGCCTTCGCGCGAAGGTAGTTATCGTTTGGCTTACAGGATATCCCTTATTCTCTTCGTTGTCTTCCTCATGTTGGACCGATGATACAAGGAAATGTTGATGTTTTTGCCTGCGGTACACGGCTGGTACTCAACTAGCGAGCTAATCTCATGTGATTGTGAGTGTTTTTCTTAATCTTCTCGGCTAATCAAAATGGCATCAAAGAGCATGCATCTGATAATCTCTACAACTCTCTCTGAAAAGAATTCAGAGCAGTTCCTTTGCGCGATTATCTAAGACATTATTTTCATCCCCGGAAGCACCGTTTGTCGATGTATTCATTTTGTCTATTTATTTATTTATCTATCTACTGTATCTATCTATGTGTGTATCTAGCTTGCTAGCGATCTAGAGTAGATATCTATCTACGACTGCTTTTCTGCTTTATGCATTTTGAAGTGATGTCCAAGAACGCTGTATCTCGGGATTTCATGATTTTATGATTTCAGTTCCTTGCCCGATTAGCCATTGTCTTCTCCCCGGAAAGCACTCTTTGGCTATGTATTTATTTTGTTAATTAATTAATTTATGTATTGCCAGGTACCCATTTATACACCTGGGTTGTGAGGGACGTGCGGTGGGTAAAAACATATTGTCTAAGGAAGGGGGTAAGTACTGGGTGGGACTTTAATTCGGGCCCTATGGTTGGGAGTCGGGAGTCTTATCCTCAATGCCACAGCGCCCCAACAGCTATATAGATATGGTATATAGTATAGCGATCTAGAGTAGATATCTATCTATCTATCTATCTATATCAAGATATATTTTTCTTGTGCGTGAACTTTGGCGTAACCTTTTTGTTTACATTTTCTGATTTTTTTTTTCAAGAACACTGTGTCTCGGGATTTCAGGATACATATTAAAGGCCATATTTACAAAGTGGCAAATTAAAAGATGATAATTAACAGAACCGGGGTCTTTTCTTTCCTAGATACGCACACGCACACACGTGCATGTGTATCATATCACTGAGCTGAAAGCGCCCTGACAAAAATGAAAGAGCTACAGCGTACATGTTTTATAGACTAATTATTATGATTAAACATAACATGTGTGTGTTTAAATGCAGCCTAATATTCACTTATATAGATCATAAATGTATTAGTTTATCTGTCTATGAAAATTCATCCAAACACACACACACATGGATTATATATTTATATATGTATATATAATTATACATATGTATAGAAAGAGAGAAAGAGAGAGAGGGAGAGAGATAGATAGATAAGTAGATAGATATGAAGAGTTTGAATACAAAAACAGATATATGAAATAGAGGAAATTATCTACTTCTTTTTTCAATGATCATGCACTCTTTTTATAGCAAGTCCTGTTATTGAAAAAAAGTAATATTGCCACATATTTTTATACTTCTTTGTTTTTCAACAGCTTTTGTCTCACATATTTCAAATTGATAGAAACGAGTTTTATGGTTTGCATTTAGACTCACATGCATACACAGATCATGTGGGATGGAAATTAACGTGCATGCAGTGTTGTTATCGTTAAAAGACCACCCTTTTATATTGTAATGAGGTAATAAATTATGCAGCGGAGTGATGGTCTCCCTTTAATCCATCACCCGGCCCTACATTGCATTGTGTTCTATTCTGATCACGTATTCTACGGAGTCGCCTGTGCTTCCCCCACCACCCTTCCCCCTTTCCCTCTATTCCCCCATCTCTCCCCCCCCCCCTCTCTATTTATATCTCCTTCTCTTTCTCTCCTCCCGTATCGTTCTCTGTATATTGCCCGCACCATTTGATACATGTATATAAAATCAGCGAGATATATTCATACAGATTATGATCCCTAGCGCTGTGTCGCCACGCATTATCAGTTGTAATGAATAGATGGAAGAGCTGTGAAAGCTCCCATGAACAGTGATGAAGCGGGGAAGAATTATAGCGACAGATAGAGAGAAAGAGCGAGTGAGAGATAGATAGATAGAGAAAATGAAAGAGGGCGATAGATAGAGGGAGAGGGAGAGAACGAGATAGAAGGTCGAGATGAGAGAGGGAGGGAGCGAGAAATAAAATGGTATAGGGAAAGACAGAGAGCAAGGCTCGACGTTAACATTTTTCTCTAGTGGCCCATTCGGACCATTGAAATCTTTGAATTTGAAATTTTGGTTGCCCGAAATAGAGATGTAGAGGCCCGAGATAAAAGGTAATGTAACAGGTAATATAAAATTTTATTTTGAATTCTAGCTGCCCGATCTGGCCACCGAAGGACAATTTTTTTTCGAAATTTGGTGGCCCGACAAAAATTTTTAACGGCCCTGGGCCACCGGGCCACCGCTAATGTCGAGTCCTGGAGAGTAGGAGTGGAGAAGATTTATGATAAGAGTCATGTGCAACAGACTTCAACACGGACTACATGTATCATAAAATGTTATGTTCAAATACTTAGTGTAATCAACAAACGAGGTGGTAATAAAACGTTAGAGTTGTGGAGTATAAAGAGGACATCGAGAGGACGAACTAGTCGCCGATCAGTAAGGTGACCTTGTTGAGTTCTGAGAGTCAATGAGATAGTTATATACCACATCATCTCTTCAAGTTTAAAAGAGACAAAGAGAGTCTAACGAGGAGTGTAAACAAAAAGACAGACTCCATGATACAGAAATATAGTTGATCGAGCCATTAAAAAGTGATGGGAGAACTTGAAAAGCCGAAGTGTCAAGCACGTGTAATGAGCATGTAATTTGATAACGTGCACGACAACCTTCATTTTGCTATATCTGCAGGTAAGTGGTCCGATATGACAATTGTGGTATTGATAATTATGTCGGAGAATATAAAAAATATATATTCTAATATATAGATAATATATGATAAGGATATATAAAAACGGAGAATATAACACACAGACACACACACACACACAGACACACACACACAGACACACACACACACACACACACATGTCGTCGACCAAAAGCAAATAAGATGAAGATGTTAATAGTGAAGTCCAATACTATACAGTCTGACTGCACAATATTTCGAGCTGAAATGCTACATAATTATTATTTCTGTCAACATTTTGGGTACCTAGGAAAATGATTGTACGTAACGTACGGAAACACAAGTATGATTTTATTTTGATATTACATGATAATATACGGGGAAATAATTTAAACAGCAGAGTCTGTGAAAATAACCCCTCCCCTCCGAAAGAAAGAAAAAAAAAAGATTTAAAAGGCATAAATATATCCAGAAGAAAATAAGGGAAAATAAAGAAGAGAAGCAAAGATGCCTTCACGTGTACAGTTGGTGAACTGCGTTTGGCCTCTCGAACTCTAGTCTGCGCTCGTCTGTTAGCTCCATTCAATTTCATCCCAATTACGTTGTCCACTGAGTTTCGTAGTCATCAATTTCTTAGCTAAGCAGCTACTTCGCCTATGCGTCATGCGATTTGAACGTATGCAAGTAGCATGCGTAGTCTGCTAGTGATTCAAACCTCCTTTACACTGTCATGTCATATGAATATTACAGCGCATTAGGCGGTGTGGTATGTTTTTGTTTATTTTCATAGGTTTGGTACAAAGGCAATTTTATTTTTCTCGTCAAGGAGAATTCGCCTTACTATAATGATGATATTCTTACGAAACACTTCGTGGTGATGTACTATAAATTTGTCAAAAGTCTGGGAATATGAGACTAACTGTAATTTGATGCTATGATGACGACACGTACTTACTTGGTCTGAAATACTGAACATATATATTGCCCATTGCTAGTCGTGCATTTCACGTGAATGCTACTGATTTAATATTAGATGAATTGTACAGTATGCCCATTTCTTACGCAGCAGTAAAATAATCATATGTTGATGTGATTGTGATTAGAATGCATGCCAAAGGCCCACATGATGTGACGTTTGTGTTTTTAAAAAACAAGCCTCGTGAGAACGAATTATCGTTAATGTTCGTCGTTCTCATACCACCCAGAAGATTGAAGTTAGGTTGCCATGAATGTTGAGTGATGTGCATCTAAAAAAGAGGGTTTATGTGCATCATACTATCCTCAGGTATATGTGTACATTGAAGATTATGTAGATAATATGGAAAAGTCTGCACTAGGTAGATGGATGCAGATAATATCATCCCTGTATGTTATTATGTGAATATTAACGCAAACAAAAACGGACGATCATGCAGACCCTGTCCTTCTATTGCATGACCTTCTACAGAGGCGGGTCATACTTTGCGGTATTTGCTATTTGGCAGCACGCTGATGGCAACAATGCCACGAACGAAAGAAAAGTGCACAAAAAATCCCTCGTGATGAAAGGGAATCCGAATGAATGGCGACGTGGTCTTTGTGAGTGTGTCAGAGCTGTCAATGCCCGTACATATCATAAACGGACAATTAATCAGCCTACTTTGGAACAGCGGCACAATACGGAATAATATTTCCATAACCTCGATTCTCTTGTCGGCTCGCGCGCTCTGCCGCCGCGCACGTCGTCAGTAGACGTGAATCTACTCGCAAGTGCCGTACACAAGGGAGCTTCGCGCTCCGCACGGACGTTTTCCATGCATTGTCATTGGTCTCTCTAGTGGCCATAGAGTTCCGTTTATGACTCACTAAGAACCGTGTCGCTCTCAAGGTAGTCTCCCCTTTAAAAGGTAGTCCGTCTCCTTCTGAATTTGTAATGGATTCCAATGTCAGCCTTAGCTTCAAATATAGCACGGAATAGCCAGCGTCAGCTTATAGGCTTTGTATCACTTAATAAGTGATTTCAAGTCCCGTTTTTCCTGGGATTCTGTGCGGAGTGGGGGATTTATCATCAGTATCAAGCAATAACATTATTTGCACAAGGAAAGTAAGACTATGAATGCCTTGTGTGCCTATACTACTGAACATGCGCACTTGCTTGTGTGTTAAGCGGTCAGCTTGTGAGGCCCTGCCAGTTGGTTCCGCATTTTTCTATGGGTGATTGAGTGCTCTAATGGTGGTGACTGATGTTGTAGGAAAGCAGCACACACAATACAACCAGGAAAGAGAGACAGGGGGTGGGGGAGGATAACTCTATTTTTAGGAAGTGAAGGTACATATTAAGCACGGGAGCGGTATGGAGCTGTTGCAAATTGGCAACGGTGCAAATGAAATTCAGTTTTAAAGTCTTACAGGGTACCAGCTCCCAGCATCTGAAGCATGCTGCCTTATCTTGATTACACATCGGTGGAATGCGGACACAGTTCCAGTTGGGACGCATATTCCTCCGAACTTGTTGGGATAACGGGGAAGCGTTATGTACAGTGATGAGAATGGACTCGGGGAGCAGTTAGGGCAGGCGACCTCTCGAAGATGACGGGAAAAACTGGTCGCGTTCTAGATAAAGCAAATACCGTAGAGGCTTCTGCAGGGAAGGGGTCACACATTTTTTTTATGTTCTTTTTTTTCTGGATTGCATCTCGTCTTTCTTTTCCCTGGTGGATTCTGTCTCCCTTCATCAGTATCCGTCCTTTGTCTAACTGGCACACGAAGCTCCAGTATACAGTACCACGGAGAGCATCGTGAATGTTTAGATGCTAATTCAACGTTCTTTCATATCTCGGTCAGTCCAGTGGGCTTTATCATTAAGTAATTTGATCTTTCATACAGAAAAATATAAGGATCTCATCAATCTTCAATAAAATCATCTTTCTTTTTATTCCGGGGAAGATGAAACTTCATGAAGCTCACTTAGCTGCATGGTATATAGGGCCTGCGTTTTCTTTCTTTGTATCCGTAAGGTGAAAGATTATCACGGGATCTCGAAAACAAATCATTCTTATAAGCTCTTAGTAGTTGGTTTGCGGATAAATCTCGATGTTGAATTTAAAATCATAGTTTTTATTTTACTTCAATAATCTAGTATGTCTGGTTAAAGGCTTTATGAACACGCAGCCCCTTCCAGATGCAAGCTCATTCATGACGAAACGCCACCCATCCTGATAACACAAGTTAAATGTAGAACCATGACCCATCTGTTTGTAACTGTACTGTTTTCTCACACGGTTACAGAAGCTTAGAAACATTTCTGCGAAAATCCGAAATTCTTTGCGTATTTTGACTGTACACTTATAAGTCGATGTGAAATAAATATTTAGTCACCACGTTTGAAATGTTGTGGTCGTCTATTGTCAAATACAGTGATCTGAAGTATAAACAAAATGTATATGAATAGATATGAATACTAAGTATATAGCGAATATACGCGATATTTTCTTGCAGTGCATAAATATGTCATAAATTGTGACATAGCAATATTGCAGATACTGTGCATCATGGCACTCTTGCGTATGAGACGAAATTGTAAGGTGAGAAAGTCGATGTGCTGAAATTATAGCAACATGAATGTACATTGATACGACTCTTGGAGAGATGGGAATGCACACATATTAGACACATGAACCGCTGGAGAATGCACACGCAACCCAAATACATGCGACATGAATTCAGAGTAGATATCGTGGCACAGTTTTCCAATCCTGTATATAGACTCGCTAGTTCCAGCTTACTTGTCATAGCATGTTGTCACCTGAACTCTCAAGTACCTTGGAAAACACTCAGCGCGTGATGAATAATTCATCGAATCCCAACACGAATACTGATGCGTGGGGATAAGGGGAAAGCGTAATGTTATTAGTTTAAAAGAATAACTACCAGCGCCAGGAGCCTGACTAAACACGTTTCATATCCGTTGTCGGATATGATATTATGCCAAGACGATCGAGCAAGAAGTGATTGAATTTCTGGCGGCGGAAATGGCGCGCAGAATCATCGTCTGCGCGAGTCCATTTCCATCGATGCATGTGGCGCTTCCTCCTCATTTGCTGTACAGCGCCTCCCATTGCACGATTAACGGAATTAGTAATGTCTAATAGTCGTATTCTCGTGCCCAGGCATGATCGAGACTGTTTTTCTTTTTGTTTCTCTGCCTAAGAGTTTGGACATCATCATTGTAATTATCATGATAAATATCAAGTCTAAATGTTCATATGATACAGCTAAAATATTGCTTCCGCATGTGTCCCCATTCATCGTAGATGGCCTCCTTCTCAAGAGGTCGCAACAACCTTTCACTGCTGATGTGTATCCATGAGCAGGCCTACATGTACTATGGTTTGTGAGACAGTGTTGGAATTCATGTGGTATAGGAAATATGCCGCCTACATGCTATCAAATAGCAAAAAAAAAAAAAAAAATGAATTGTGCAAGAATAAGACTGTGTTGTAAGACAAGTAGTGAATAACGGAATTACACTCATTATCAAAGCATGCGTTTTGAAGAAAAATTCACGCACGAAAGCTTCTCACCATGCCCTCTCAGATGTTTCGTGATGTTTTAGTATATTTTAGATTTTCGAATTGTTGCTTAAGCAAAGGAAGAATATTATGAATGATTTCGATTTCCTTGTTCTTCTTTATATCATTTCAGCGTATATCCAAGACCGGGTTCGCTCTCTGCTATGCATGCCGAAGAACGTGAGTGACACGGCGGGCCGCGTGGCTTCGCATCACGAGGTTGAGCACGAACCGTACGCAGACAGTATGGACTGCACGTTTACTATGAACGCAAAGCCGGGACAATTCATCAATATCAGGTAAGTTTCATTTAACTCGACGTCGATCGTCATCACATAATGCGATATGATTAAAAGTATAGGTGAGGTAGATATTGATAGGAAAGCTGTACGCATATACATGTAGTTTTGAGCAGAACACGAAAGTACGAGGGACATAGTCTGTATTTGTCACAATGATGTCATCTGCATTCAAATCATTTGCATGTAAGGGTTGTTGCTGCATGATGGGCGTCATGATGTAATGACATGGGCGTGGTCGAGATGAGAATGGGTGTGGTCAGGATTAGATAGGCGATGTCAGGACGGGATTTTTAATGAGATAGACGAGTGCGCATGATCTGCGGTGTATCTTTGTGTGACCAAGGGCGAAATCATATTTTGAGTATGGACTGTATTTTTATCTCCCGTGGGAATAGCTTTGTTGCATGTAGGGGTCAGCTGTTCTCCACCTTTTATCCTTTAAACAAAAATCGCACAATATTCAAGACAAAGTCTAATTGACTTGTGTGATGTACACAAGCTGTTTTTAGATTTAAGATGGGGCGTAGCTAAAACTCAGTCCCCCGACCAAAACAAAACAAAACAAAACAAAACAAAAATACAAATCTAAACGAAATCTAAAACTAAACAAAAGACAGGAATAACAAACAAATTCTTGTCAGCTTTACATCGAGTGTCCTTTATTGTTTAAATCAAAATCTCTCACATCACATTGTGAAAAGAAAGTGCTCATCATGAGCTGATTTCTATCCAATTGTTACTCATAAATGGAGGTCCTTCATATCCGTTGTCAAAATACAAGCGTTTGATTATGTGTGAGCTGAAATATCATTTCCGACTCGTTTGCTTCGCTTCCCCTCGCTTTCCGATCGAAACATTCATCCGCCCGATAGCATCGCTATATACATTCTTAACATACCGTGTTGATATTTAACCGTCCATCCAGATTCGATTTCTTCGACCTCGCTGCGTCGTATGACATCCGGGAGAAGCGATGTCGAATGGAGGGCGACTACCTTTCCATCTACGAATCGGGCAACATCTTCCTCATCAAGGGCAACATCCTGGAACCCGCGGTCAAGCTGTGTGGCGGCACGGGCAAGTTCCCGAGCGACTACCAGTCGGTTAGCAACGTGGTCACTGTCCGATTTTACACTGACGATTACCACAGCCCGGACAACGGTATCAAGTTCACGTATACGGCCTTCTACAACCCAGCAGGTATGTATTTATAGACTTGTTGTTGTTGTTGTTGTTGTTGTTGTTGTTGTTGTTGTTGTTGTTAATATTTACATTTAGGTTGTTTGCATTTTTTTTTTTTTTTTTTGCATTTACAGTTGTACCGAGTTGGTTTCTAATCTTATATTTACCGTGTGTCATATAAAGTGGCCTTACGAACACATTTAAAGACAGTTCTTTTTGTTCGGAGTAAATTTCTAGTCCATGGTGGTCATCAATTTTTGTTAATACATGCTGACATAATCGACTATGCATGTTGAGGCCACAGTTTTGCAATTTACCTAATTCGCGTTTAGTGCCATAATGTGCTCCTGCATAATTTCTGCGATTATGATAAACCAGAAGATTTTGTTCTTGCTCTACGAATAAAAACATACTTTTCGCACAGATCACTCTGATTCGTTTGATTTTTTAATGTAAATTGTATTATTAGTGAAAATATATGAAACATTTTATGTGAAAGTGTGATTTCGTAACACAATGTATAAACAAAGGGATCCGTGTATGTTTCAGCACACAACTAATCATGCCGTACAGCCCTGTAAACAGAGATGTGTATAATCTTGAACCACGTAACAATGAGCAGAACCAGAATCGTCAATCTTTATCGATTTATGTATTTAGAACCGCTGAAAGGGATGAATTAGATATTGCCAGTGCGCCCGACTTGTAAAAACCATGTAATTTACCGTCTGGAACGCCAACAGGTGCATGGGATGTTTATGTTTCAGAAAAAGAATTATAACGCTCTGCGATGCATGGGTCATTCATAACAGCGCACATAAAGAAGTGATCTCATTAACTTACACAAGGAAAGAAAGGAGGAATAAGTTAGTGGCTGTAGAGCAAATCATGCAGTCAGAAGCACTGATTTTCTCCAGACTCTTGATGTTGCTGTTATACGTGTTTGTAGGCCAACTGAAAAGTGCAAACAATCTGTTGCTAGGCTTTATGGCGGGGGATGACGGAGGGGCAACTTTGATTGCAGACGGCAGCCGCGAGTCGTCTGCAAAAGTGCAAAAGCCATACGATGTGGCAAGCCAAAACGCGGGCAGGTTTAGTTGTGTAACTCCGAATGAATTCACCGTGATCTAATGATTCGGCTTATCCTATCTGGCTGTTAACAGTATAACCCCATTCAGTTGATTGCACCCCCCCCCCCTCCAAGATAAAGGGGAACATTTGGCGGAAAATCTTGTTATAGGTTCAATGCAGGCTTACGTGAATGTGCGTGATCATGTGATACTGATATTTGTACGTTGACCACCGATGATGCCTTACATGCTTTGGGTTCTCACACTTCTCACACAGTACAAATGTATCTTCATATAGAATCTGCTTCTTCTTTATTTCCCGAGTTTTTCATGATGATTATTATTTCCAACTTTGGTTTGGATTTCGTATCATTGTCAAATTTTCTTTTTCTTCTTCATCATCTCTTTTTTTCTTCTTCTTCTCACAATCTTCCGCGTGGAAAATATGACTTTTTTCACCATCCCTATTTTGAAGCCTTATTTGAAGCGGTATCACCCATCCCCCTTCTGTAAACATCTTTGTTTCATTTTACCCCCGTGTCCGTTGCAGAGCGCACACCCGACTGTTTCATGTGTGCAGATAGCACGATGTGTATAGACAAGGACCTCACGTGTAACGGTATGCCCAACTGCAATGATGACAGCGACGAGGAAGCTAGCCTCTGCCAAGAATGTAAGTGTGTACCAGGGGCCTGTTTCACAAAGAAGCCCAGTCGATCTTAAAATTTAAGATTGACTAAAAGTTATGGTATGCTGTGTGTGTCTTTAATGTTGCTCAACTTTCTAATGAAAATTGAGATTTTGGAGACTTTTTTTCCATGTAGCCATTGATAATACAAGATAAAATAAATAACAAATGAATTATTCTGTAAAAAATAATGATAATTTGAAGTGGGTGGTGATTAGACTACTAAAATTGAACAGGGAAGCCAGTGGCATATCATATTTAGTCAATCTTGAATTATAAGTTTGACTTCAATTCTTCTTGAAGCACCCCCAGGACTGCTGCGACGATCCCATGCCAGTTTACTAATGGCCTGTATTCACATTTAGGTATACTTCATCCTCCCTCCCCTACCTTCCAAGCCAAGACTGAGTCACGACCTGCGCCATATCCATACCACGAAGTGCCACAGTTCACCATGTGTGTTGCTGAGGCCCAGGACCAAGGAGGTCCAGGACATAGATACAATGTATTACCTATACCAAACTTAAACAAACCAGTTCAAATTGAAACAGGCTTACTATGGATTTAGCAAATCTGTCAAAATTTTGAGGGTTTCGTTTTATGGACTCCACTGAGTACTTTGCGCTGAAGGACTCTCATTATGTATCTTTCTTTATTACGTCACTGGCTACGTTTAGTCGCTTACAATACCTATGACGTTGTGAGATGATGGTCTCGAGAAAGTTAAGTCGTCTTCGTGACTAAATACTTCACCTGCTACGATGTGTAAAGAAAAGTTTCAGGGGGAAAACGTAAGCACTGAAATGTTGACCTAAAATGTCAATGTAAAACTCGTATGCATTATATACTTTATGGATGGCTTTTCCTGACTCATGTGCGCTGTAATTGATATAATCATACATCTTAGCATTATGTTGTTCTCAAGTCATATGAGCATGCATAGCCATTAACCCTCTATGTGCTACGTTTATTTAATGTCCATTGGTACAGATGTGCAATGTGTGCTCTTTTGACTCAGTGGCAAAGAAAGGGTTAAAGGACAGTCAAGTAAGTTAAAGAAATACATGTATATGGGTGGCATTTCGGCATTATTACTAATCATTGTCGCATCTTGTTTGTTTCACCCACTCTTCTGAACAATTTGCAGCAAGCAACATTTTCCAGAAGGGTGTCGAGACGCTTGGTATCGGTGTCATGGTGGCGATTGGAGCAGGATCAGGGCTTATTCTTCTATGTCTCCTAATACTCTGTATTGTCTGCTGCTGCTGTTGCACCAAGCGAAATAACCCGCCTGACCAGAAGGCTCAGTATAGGGCGCCGCCAACGCCGAGACCCGGATCGTATCCATCCCACAATTCCAACTATTCGTCGTACTCGTCGTCCGCGTCAAACACAGCGGGGAGGCCCTACCCGAACTTCCCGCCTGGGTACCCTCCGTTCCACAACGGCGGCTACAGTGTAGGCTACAACTACGAGAACGGGAGGATGGAATTCCCGCAAAAAGTCTAGGGGTGACCCTCATCGTCTTGAATATTGTTGCGTTGCGTAATATCGTCATGTACTCTCGCACTGCAGTGCATGTAACCTAAAAATCGAAACACTCACTTTTCTATTATTTATACATTCATTCACTCGTGGAAAAAAGAAGAAATCGTTCAAGATGTAAAGTTGGATTGATTAGTGTTTCTGACGTTTTACAATTTATTTGTATAGAGTCACTGTGCTGGTACTTTACTATTACGGTTATTTTTGTTTTCTGTAGATTTTAGGTCTACTTGTAGTTGATAAAGTGAAATAGGTTTGTGAAAGGACTGTATATAGAGTGCGCATGCTCAGCCGCTGTAGCCTTGGCAACGATATTGCAAAGTTTGATGCAGCATTAGCTGCTTGTCTGTATACAAATTCAAAAATCATTATTCTACATATTGCCAAAGAAAGCTTTCTGTTGCAGTCATCATGGAATGACATAAATGCCGGATTATGATGTGAATGTGAAAGACGGTCTCTCAGACGTTCTGTTCCACAAAGTTTGTGACTTTTTTTTCTCTCTCTGTCCCTCTCTCTTTCTTTGTATGTCATCAAAAACGTGGTACTAAAACGTATCCAATTGTACATTTATGCCTGCCAGTGTTCAAACACTTTTCTTCTTGTATAGCATATAAATCTTCAATATTAGTACCTCAAAGAAAATCACTGACACACAAAACCTGCCATTGTACATAAAACTCGTAGGATACAAATGAAATGTTTTGACAGAAAAATCTTCTTTATTGATTCAAAAGGACCCAAAATATCACTATGAATTAAGACCCAATCATTAAATTCTTTTTGTTCCTGAGTGACCAAATTTGTATGATTTCTTATTTATTAATGCGTGTACATTCCTCTGATATGTAATCCCCAGAAGTATACTGACAAATGCAAAAGGAAAAATCCGAAAACTAAGTAGGGCCTATAGTTTCGCCTTCATTATTGATAATCAATTGCCAGAGTTGATCTGAGTATGCACACCTGTAGAGGATAGACTTGAGGATCACGAGAAAGTTGTTCATATACGCGGAGAGTAAATTTGTAAAATAAGAAGAGAAAACATCAGTAATAGTAATGGTAATTCAGCGTTGTGCTGAACATGCCTCGTATTCATGAAAGTGGACTTAATATTTTTAAGCAGACTGAAGATTCTAGACCAAATGAGTGAGGTCTGTCATCATTTCTAGCAATTCCCGTTTCGACCTTTCACATTGTATAATCCAAAACGAAGAAAAGAAGAACAGCAACAAAACGAACATGTACAAACCCGATCAGGAAAATGATCCTTTTTTTAAGCAGAACTTGAAGAAGTTGAAACAAAAATAGTCATGACTTAGTCAGTATCAGCGAGTCATGTTTTTTTTTTTTTTACCGGTCAATGGTTCTCATACTCACTGAGTGAAATGTGTTGGCGTGTGCTCCTTTTGGTTTCATTGCAGGAAGCATGGTTATTGTATATTTCCTAGAAACTTGACGTTGATACCCTGTCCAACTTTTAGCAAGGGTCGTATTCAAATTAAACAACAATAAAACGTCACATTTTGGCTTTCTTTTGTGCATAACATACAGTATGAGAATTTGATAAGCAAATGACGTCTCTGCCAAGAAACCAGAACGCCGTGTCAAATGCATTCATAACATTCAAACTCGTCAATACGACGGTATTCGATTGTGATGCTGCTGATCTGTAGTAGATCCAGATGTAATTTCGCCGATTTTGATTTCAGTGCGAGGTTTTCTCCTGTTAATAAGGTGGACCGTCATTGGAGCCGTGCTCAAGGTTGGCTTTCGATGAGGATAAATGTCATCACTCAAGCAGAAGAAGAATACAATACGTGTATCTCAACCGCATGACGGGTGATAGAAGTGACACACTACTTTGGGAAGTAGACAGTTTTGTACATTCGACACGATGTGATCAACTCTTTGCGTTCTCCAGAGAATCGGAGAAATATCAATCGGCTTTCAAGAAGCAAACTACAGTTAGACCTTATTAATTATGGAGGTCCGTCACAAATACAAATGCCATCAAGGAATACTAAAATCTTTATACGCAGATTAAATAGGCTTATGAAGAGCGTTGATTATCAGTGCATTTAGTAGCATCTATACAATTATACTATCAGTACTGAACTAGACTGGTAAAAGGCTCTGATTTGGAAAGAAAAGGGGAAGCGTTATTGTGCATGAATAACTCAATCATGGTGGAGAGAGCTGAATATTCAAAGAAAGCCAAACTTTGCTTACATACCATTCCCTACTAGCATACCTCGTTGAGATCATTTCGTTTTCTTACAGTGCGTCGCACTTTATTCTCGATAATGCTCTCTCACTTCGCGTTATTGCATTAAGCACGCGCAGCTGAATTCATGTGTAGGAGTATCATGTTTAAAGTGATGCTGCGTGATTAGTGGTATTGTGGTCCATGTCGTGACGTTTTCGAGTGGCGGAATTCGTCAACGGCGCGTTCATGATGGGCGAGGTTTTAGTGAGACAAACGTTTTTCTATTCGAGGTTTTTGTCATTTCTTTCTTTCTGTCTGTCGTGTGTCTTTCTTCCTCATCTCTCTCTCTCTCTCTCTTTCTCTCTTTCAAATAGATATTATTTGCCAGAAAGCTGAATATGCTAATGCGATTTCCAGAATTTGAGGGAGTAGTCTGCACGCTCAGTGCGCCCAAACACATCCCTTGCTGACTGCATAGTAATGTGTGTTCGTGTTTATTTTACTTCATGTTAGCACGAAGTGAAAGTACGATAGCCTGGTGTAATTATGTTATCTCAGATAATTGGAGATCCGCCATTTCGCATGAAAGAACAGAGGGAAATCTGTTGTCTGGCTGAAAGCGTTTACAGTTTTGTATATTTTTTTTTCAATCATTCTTGTCCGTATTTTGGATGATATTACATTGAAACATTAGGATGTAATGAATATTACATCAATATGATGCAGACTTGCTATACAATGACTATAGTATAATACTAATTACTGTTTCACATTGTTCTATTGTCGTTGTACAGAGAAGGTTATCGTGACACGATGCTGTAATTTGAACTTCATTCTTTTCACGTGTAAATTTGAAAGTTCGTGATAAGTCGGGATGGGGAAAGTTAGAGAGGTGGCTTGGGAAAACGTAAGTTGGTCATGTGATAACACCCACGTGATAAATCACTGTCTCAGCGGTATTTATATCGATCATACAACTCACGTGACTGCACACCACAAATGACAGGATATTAAATGCAATGTGACTTCTAACTCAGTACACTGTGATGTTTGGTCGTCCCTCTTTTTTTAAAGAATGTTGTAGTGATGTTGATTGAAGGTAGGTGTTTATAATTATTCATATCTGAACAAGTTTTCACAATGATGTCATCGGTGCCAATCACTTCAGTCGGAACACAGTGTCCGTCAATCTTTCACTCGTTAATGTTTGCCAAAAATCGATATAGAGTGAGGTTATGTTGAGTTTCTGGTCAATATTCAAATCTTTACACATCATATCATGTCTTTTAAGCGTCGTAAGTAGTTATACCCGTGGATGTTTTATACCGTCAGTGCTTGAATCACTTGCGTTTGTATGTAACCATGAGTCCTATAGGGCTTTATTCGGCCGTCGTGTTCTGCATGTTTAGGTATAAAAGGAAATTATCGGCGACATAGAATTGAAGGGATCAAATACTACTCACATTCATATGCCCTAACATCATATATCTTTCTATTTTTATTGCTTCTTTACGATTTAGATACTACTGTTCTGTTCAATCTTGCTTTTTAAGTGAAGTTGATAAGATCGTCGTTTTTTCATGAAGTCATACGAGGTTTCAGGATTACTTATGTTATTTTGTTTCTGATTTTGTTTAGGACTGTAGGTGTAGAATACCAATGATTGTAAAGTACCATATCTGTATAAAAAGGTGAAAATGCCGTCGATATGCAAAGTATGTAGCGTGACTGTAGTATATGATATGATGATGTACTAGACATTCTCGTTTGTTGTAAATAAATGAGACTATGCGTGTAATAGTATGTAAAGTGTGTCGAGAGTACAATAGCCTACTCACAGAAATTCTTAAACGTGATCTTGATTTTGCGTTTGATTTCTCGGACATGACCTTTGTGTTTCTGAATTTTGGTTAACCATGGACACCTCTTCTTGGAAAAGGTGAACAAACTTATAGCAGAAACTTTTAGAAGGAAATATAGCATAGCATATACCCAGAAATGTTTCGTTTGTGTAAACGAATCAGTTCCGTTTGATACTCGATTCTGAGGTTTTTTAAAAGTGTCCTAGCAAGTGACTAAAAATATGATATCGATGCCATTTGTACATAAACTTTTTAAAGGCATATTTTCAGGAATTCTTGTGAAGCTTGATATGTCGTTTGTGTTGGAAATACAACATTGTGTTGCTTTTTTTAAATTGCTATGTAGAAAAATTATAAATTTATGTGTGATCACACTGTAATCAGATTTAATTTATGACGCTGAATTTGATGATACGATAACCGTGCATTTCCTTTACGTTAACCTATGTAGCCTTAGATAGTTCGGTGATATACGGAGGTGGGAAAAATACGCTGTATTCAAATAGCAATTTTGTTGTTGGTGTGTTTCCCAGAGAAGAAATTGTAATTACATGCTCATTCTTTTATCGCAAACGGGTATTTATTTCTTATTGCCAGCTGCTGCTTACTAACTGCTTGAAATGTCCTGTATGTCGTATCAGTAAAGTAAACCATACCATTATCACAACAATAATTTAAACGTAGGAAAAAAAACAAGTGATTTTCGTGCATTGAAATGTCGAAGCGATGGGCGATAATTCTATTCATTTTTGTAGCTACAGACGTTCATCACTGTGTCTTGCATATTTAATTCATCTGCTTTACCACAATTATGTTAACACTTTTGTTAGATTTTACACATACTCAGTATGTCTATCGCAGCCACTTACAACCATTTTACATCAGATCTTATTGGTATTTCGGAGTAATGGTCTTTTTGAGCCTGTCCATTTGTTGGGCATTGACTCTTGGCTCTTTTTCGAGCTTAATATCCTTCACATGCAAAATAGTGTGGTTATATCGCCACACACATTCGTCACTTTTTATTCTACTTATCATATAAGATGTGGTTTTGTATTTGACTTATGGTTGATATGACAAGAAAAATCCACCTCGAGAGAATTTTTAGAAAAAAAAAATAGCGAAGAAATAAGACAAGAACAAAAAGAAAAATGAAGGAGACATGCCTATACGCTGGAGAATGTTCACCCGAAAAAAAAAAATGTCCAGTTGCAGTGATATTTTACTGAAGCTGAAGGCCGAGGTGAAAATGGAATTGCTTGAGGGCTATTTATTCATATGGAGTGAGTATAGTCCGAAATAGTGCATGGCAGTCACATGCGCATCATTAAATTTGTTGCATAGCAAAGAAGATAATCGTATATTCCCGTCACAACGATTACTTTCGGCCTAGGACTCCCTGTGGATCCCACGTGCCGCATTTTATGGTTTTAATGATGTGCCCAACCAAGCACTGCAGGAGCAACAACAAAATGGATAAACAAACAAACAAACAGACAAAAACAATTAATAAAGATCAAGTGTTACCAGTCCAAACAATGTACGCTGTTTTCTATTTTGATATGATACACATACTATAGTCAATGCTAGTGGCCGATCCATCCACAAATGATTTATATGTTTCCAATGCAAAAGATTCTCTTCTGCTACAATGTATGGCCTCTTCTTTATGGAAGTTTAAACTTTCTTCGCTGACATGTCTGTTCCCTGTACCTGTACAATCTATAAAAGCGTCCGTTCTGTGTATGTAATAAGCATTTTCTATAAGTTTTGCATGTATCAATAAAATTTTTTGAATTGTACAGAAAGTGCTTCTGGTTTGGATTTGACATTTGTTGTTGCCTAATGTCTTTTCATATGATATGTCATGGAATTTCTCGTATCGGCTTCGGAGGATGCAGTCAGTGGCTGTTTGTTTGTTTGTTTTCATGTAGGTGTATAGCCCATATACAGCTGCACTGGCTGATGTCTCGGTGGGTCCAGCTACATAATACTATAGTCCTACTAGTATACAAACAATGACTGCTATGAGGGGCACAGTTAAAATTATGGGCCCAAGGTGATGTGGAAACCATAACTATGCCCGAAGCGAAGCCGAGGGCGTAGTTATGGTTTTCACATCACCGAGGGCCTACATAATTGTAACTACACCCCGAATATCAAGCTGTCATTATTTGTTTTATATACCGAAAATATAGATTCTTCTTATCTGATTGGTTTAAAGGTTACCTGAATTAAACAAGGACTAAAAGCTATTTAAAATTAGGCTGATCGACAGCGCGGCGGTCGTATCATTGGTGCGTACATAATTATGAGCGATCTATGTGTACGGGGTTGCGACTGTCTCCAAACCTATTTACAGGGCACAGTTGATTCTATGCCCCGGGCACAGTAAATCATGACGTCATTTTGATCAAAAATGGGGCACAGCTATTTTCATGACTCCACTTTAAACCAATCAGATGAGAGGAATCTATATATGAGGTATATAATATTTTATTTTTCACAGGGTTATGCACCCTGCTCTTTGCGGGTGCACATCACGAGTTCGACACGTGTCATACAGCCCACAATATACATCCCGTGCAGAATCATACGGCCCACGAGTTATACAGCCCACGAGTCATACAGCCCACGAGTCATACACAGCCCATCGCATGAGTTCGACTCTATGCAAACGAGGCCCACGACGAAACTGACTCATTAAGTCCAGTGTTGTAATGTCGAACTCGTGGGCTGTTTTTACATACTACATGTATAGTGTCGAACTCATGGGCCTTATTTGGCTAATGTCGAACTCATGGGCTGTATGACTCGTGGGATGACCCTCTCTTTGCGACTAATGAATGAAGCGAGATCTTTTAAGTGCCAGGATCTTGATTCTCTCACACAAGGGACCTCCATTATGTCCTATCCGTGGTACGGAGTGATTTGCCTCCACTAAAGGGGACGGTATGTATTACTTATTAAAGCTTACTGGGATTCGAACAAGCAGCTTTAGATCCTATATACCAACTGAACCACCTCGCCGCCCTGTAATTATGTGCGTCTAGTTTAAACCATGCCAGTTGCTCATCACTCCAGATCTTCCCTTATAGCTTTCTTTTTGTGTTTAATGACATCAAAGTTTTTTTTTTAAATATTTTTACACGAATACAGGAAAGTTGATAGAAGTACAGTACCCTAATAGATTAAGTATGCCCATTGCATGATCTGTGCGTCTGAATAATGTAATTTATATGTAACATTACTACACTTTGCTGATAATGTTCACCTGATATTGTTGGAAGTGTTTGTTGATTCCAAACAAGACAAGTCACTCCGAAATTATTCCAGCAATATGTAGCATAAATCACACCATACACTGGCATGATAAACCCATTACAGAAGAAATACTCAAGCAAACAATAAAGCAACTTGAAAATACAGTTAACTTTTTTTTTCATAGTAGGCCTATAACTGGCAAGCCGTTCGCTGTGAAAATGAAGTAATATTGATTCCTAGATATACAAAATTTAGTTAGGATCCCGATGCAAAGTACTTTCGTCCAGCTCAAAGTTGATTGCTCGCAATCACGACATGTATGCCTCTAAATTGTGTGTACGTAGAATATTGATGGATGGCTAATAAGTGATATATGAATAGCAGTTCAAGGATCGATATCTGAGGATGCGATGTGTGAGAATCATGAGAAGCCTCGACGTGAAGGAGTGATTGACAGCCGATGGCCGAGAGAGGGCGACTTTCTGAAACTACTGTGTGGACCGGTAAGCCGTTAGAGTATGATACTACGGTAAGCAAGGTGCAGGGATATAGGCACACTGTGTGCGACACACAGGACTGGTCAAAATTAGTTTGAACAAGAGACCATGAGGTAAGCAGTCGGATATTACAGAGAAGTTTTACAGACGTCGTGAACAGGAAGATCCGCATGACTAAAGACTCAACACAACACAGCACAACAAACAAACCAACTAACTGACAAACTGAACAACAAAGAAAAGTGAGCGACCAACACGCACCTTCTGCTGGTTGCCACGCAGGGTTAACTAAAGTTATCACATAATAATGTATATTTGGTTGTACTTGTCGAGAAGCTAGCTTGCAGATTTATATATGAATTATGTGTGCTATTATTATAAGTTGCAGTTTTTGCATTTGCTGCAAAAACAAAAATGATTATTATTCACAACTTGTAAGGCCTACTTGTTTCTTAGCGAGCTACCTTATCCAATTTGCAATTCTGGAGCAAATTACACCAATCCTATAATGAGTCATTGAATGTGCGTTAAATCTGACGTGATGCGGAAAACGAATTTTGAAGACAAACAGATTCAAAATCATCTGAAATTGGTGTTAAACTTTTGATCTCAATACACGATATTTACCTCCGGAATTTCAGCTGTTGACGCTATATAGCCTTCATCTTCAGCTTTATCTTCAGCTTCAGCTTCAGCTGAAAATTCCGGAGGTTAATATCGTGTATTGAGATCAAAAGTTTAAAGGGACTGTACAGTACTGGTTGAGACCTAATTTCAGGTTTCTAACATTTTTAGGTGAGATAATAAGAAATCTCATACGAAATATGAAAGAGCATGCAATTCTATGAGGAATTCAACGTTTATTTGATAAAAATTGGTTTTGAAATGGCAGAGATATCCAAAAAGAGCGATTCTAGTAAAGTGTGGGACCCACACTTTGGAACGATTGCTTTGTTTTATTTTGTTTTTGGATGTTTCAGTTATTCCAAACCCGATTTTCATCAAATAAACTTTGAAATGCTCTTAAAATGGTATGCTCTGTGCTATATCATAAGTGTTTTCTGGTATCTTGCAAAACTTTAAAAGCCCAAATTCTCATCTCAACCAAAACTGTACTATCCCTTTAACACCAATTTCAATTGAATTTCCAATACAGATGAGCTTCTATTCTAAGATCTGAAATCGTCTTAAGACTAAATATAAATGTATTATTTAAAGGATAATAGACGATGCTTCTCGATAGAAATCAATTAAAAATTTGTAACTTGTTCAAATAACAATCTTTTATTTTGGCAGAAAAAATAAAGTCTTCAAAATGTAGGCCTATACAGGTCATTATAGTATAGTTAGCCTATAGGAAACCGTAAAGAGTATCAACCTTGCCACATTGTCCAAGACGGAGAATTCCGTTCTTTGGGTGTTGAATAAAAATGCATGAATGCATACTTTTGCTTCCGTATAATATTACAGGCAACAATCCTTTGGCTTACCACGCTATTTTCAAGTTATTTTTTTTAATTTACATTTTAGAATATCAAGCAATTCAAATCAAGACAGAGGAACAAATGACTTAAAGGACAGGACTGATCAGGAGAATCTGTGCATGTGGTTGGAGATCTATAATTTCAAAAGGAGAAGAAAATGAAAAACATTATTATGACAGAAGCAGGCCCGTAATTAGGATTTTTTTTTTTTTTTGGGGGGGGGGGGGGGGGGGTTCAGAAATAGAAAAAAAGTGTAGGCCTACCAGTTTAGTTCAAGTTTATGTTCAGTTCCGTTATTTTATACATACCGAACAACAACAAGGAACAAAGGGTGGGGATGGGGGGGGGGGGGGAGGTATGTTCCGCGGAACCCCCAGGAACCCAACCCCCCCCCCCCCCCCCCCACCCCCCCCCCCCCGTTACGGGCCTGAGAAGCCACCTGTGTTATGAGATTTACGGCTAAAGAAGCTGTCGACTTGTTGG